>NC_057802.1:293444015-293612005 GCF_018294505.1 Triticum aestivum | reverse complement strand
CGCCCCGCCGCCGCAGCCACACCTCGCTGGAGCCGCCCCGCCTCGCCGGAGGTATAAGCCGCCGTTGCCGCCGTTCGGTTTTATTTTAAAACCGATCCGTTTTTTTAGAAAACCCTAGGTTCGTTTTTTTAGGATAGATCAATTTTTTTCTGGTTTAGTTTATTTAGCGGACGTTCGTCCGTACGTTCGTTTTAACGAACGGTGTTCACTCGTTAGCCGCAGACAGCGAACATTCGTTCGTTACCCTGTCCGTCAGTTTTTCTTTGTCTCGGATTTTTCGTGATTATTTTCGATCACGATTTCTGATCCGACTTTCGTTCCAGTTTTGCTCGTTTATCGGAATCAGGCGATTCAAGCGCCTAGATCTTTGTCTCGAAACCCTCTTTCTGTTTAATCAACTTGAACAAGATTTTGGTACTGTAAACTTTGACTTTAGTTGATTAGTAAACAGATCTTGTTTCTTTCGCAGTTTGAGTTTCGTTGCTCTGTTTGATTTGATTCTTTTCGCAAACCGGAGTTCTTAAGTTGAACTTTCTGGTCAATTCTTCTTATTTGAGTTTTGCCCATGCATCTTTGCTTGAATGCTTATGTATGCTATTGTTTGTTTGCGATAGAATTCCTGGAGTGCAAAGCGTGCTACTACGAGTCCCTAGGTTTTGCGGATCGTCAGCAAGGCAAGTAACACATTGATCATACTCCTTTCATACCCAGTTTTTATGCATTAGTTCCAATCCTCAAACATTGCATGATTAGGATGTGATTAACTTGTGGGTATTGGGAAGTAGTTGATGAGGTAGAACCTATTGCTCTGTTATATTCAAACCCTTGGGAGTTACTTCTACGTATTGCTTATATTGCTATGCTATGCTCGTAGACGTGGTTTGGGTGAGTGAATCCATGACAGATGTGAGATTCTTAATTAATGGTTCAACTTAAGGTGGCAACTTTAATACACATCTGGGTGGATTGCTTGTCGGGCACCTGGAGAATCCAGTGTTGTCCTAGGATATCCCGGAGTACCCGTGTGATAATCCTAAGGTCCGCCACCCAGGCTCAAAGGGAACTGAGATATTTTCATGCTAGAAACTTCCGTGTGTAGCCACAAGCTATTATGGGCTCTAGCATAGTTGAGTAAGTTGCATGAGCTCTTGAAGAGGTGGATCAGCAGGTAGAGGGATGTAGGTTGGTATGGTCTGCCCGGAGTAAAGAGTTAATGTTTCTAAAAGACTGTGTCTCGGTCATCCGTTTCTCAAACACCATATATTGCGAGAAATCCAACGAAGGCGATCGAGTCTTGTGGGGAAAAGTGCGCAAACCTCTGCAGATTGTACAATCTAATCATGGTTAGCCGTGTCCCCGGTTATGGACATCTTGAGTATCTAGTACTTGGATTATCCTATGCATCTCATCACTTTAAATTAATATTGTTGGGTTGATAATTACTTTTAATTGGGATTGAGTTGGAGGAACCTTCTCAATGATGTTTTAACTACCATGATAGTTAAAATAAAACTTATTCCTTTGTTGTAGGAAAAAATGGCTTTTCGCAAAACTATAACCATAGAGCTTTCCACCAGCCAAATATGCATGTAGTGATAGCATTATTCTGTTCTTGCTCTACTATGTTATCTTGCCAGCGTATTCCATGTGCTGACCCATTTTCGGGCTGCAACGTATTATGTTGCAGACTTTTCAGACGAGGAGTAAGGTTCCTTAGGTCGTTGCCGTGCAGCTCAGCTATGCCGTTGGAGTTGATGGACTCACTTTATCTTCCAAGCCTTCCGCTGTTATCGTATTAGATGGCCTTAAGCCATATTTATTGTAATAAGTTCTCTTCTGAGACATTCGGTGTAATAAGTGTGTGATGCTACTCTGCTATAGATCCTTCAGTACTGTGTGTGTCAGCATTACCGATCCAGGGATGACACTGAAGCACAGAGACTTGACCGTTTGAGGTCGGGTCGCTCACAGATGGTATCAGAGCACACACTGAGTGTAGGACACGACCACTAAGATAAGCATAGGTCACTCTTCTCTATCTATTTCCTGACTCCTCCATTTCTACTCTTTAGGATGGCGGATTTGAAGAACAAGTTTGCACAACCGGATGAAGACACACCCTTTGGACGCCACTTGAGAGAAGTCACTAGGTACCTGAACATCGGAAATACCAAGCTTCACCGGGACTTACAATGCCACCTTACCAGAAGAGGAGCGCTGGATGATTCAAGTTCAAGTTCCAGGAAGGACGTTCTCGCCAATCACTAAGCCCATAGAATTTTCTTTTGAAGCACCCACCTGGAGTCTAGGCAAGAGCATGGCAGCCCACATTACCATGGGACGCATTGGAGAAGTCTACAACAAGGATCTCAAGGACACTATCTATCAGATATGTGGGCGCCGAGATGAGCAATGGGAGATGATCAGCACCAAGAAGGACAGATCCATTGCAGCTTTCAACTAGGAGTTAAACCAGCACATTCGACGCCAGGAGAATTAGATGTGCACAGACATGATAGATTTGAAGAAGGCGAAGGCAATGTTCATCGAGCTAGAAGAAGAACTTAAGTCTACACGCGATGGATATGAGGAGGAAATTGCAACACTATTGGAGAAGAATGACGACCTGATAAAGAAGATCGGAGTATTCATGGGAGACCCCGCGCCAGGAGGAGAGGACGACGATTCCACTTACCCAGAGAACTACATCATCATCGACGACACCGACTCCGACCCCAGTGAAGATGACTTTGAAGACGAAGCCGGAGCAGACATTATGGAGTCTTCTACCGATCAAAATTTCTAGATGACCACCAAATAATTAGTAGTATTTCCCCATGTATATAGTAGTAGTTGAGCACTTTCAACGATAGTTCTAGACCGTTTGTATGCCTTGTTTGATTGATTGATTGAGTGAAATGATTTTGTTTGTCTCATGTGCATATGGGTAGTGCTTTCTCACTAGACCCCTTTTCTATTCTAATCTCTCCCCTCTAAACACACCAGATGCCTCCGAGACGTGACACCAGATTTGCCTTCCCGCCTGAGCTTACTCAGTTGATCCAGCAGCAGAATGCCTTGATGCAATTGTTAGTCCAGAACCAAGGCAACAACAACAATAACCCAAACCCTTAGGACCCCTCTGTTAGTGAGTTCACCTGGAGCAGAGTATATGGCTAGTCGATGGTGCGACCAGATACCCCTAACCATTGGTAGCCATGTTTTCCCGTCAGACCTAATAATTTTGGAGTCACAAGGATTGGATGTGATATTAGGCATGGACTGGATGTCAAAGTATGGAGGAAGCATTGACTGTGCTAGTAAGTCGATTTATCTCACCACCCCGGAGGGAAAATGATTAAGTATGTATCTAGGCATGCGCCTAGGAGGAGCCAAGTAAATACCCTCACGGGAGTTGTTCAGGAGGAAGTGCCTGTAGTGAAGGATTACCCGGATGTTTTTCCAGAGGAGTTACCATGCATGCCACCGGATCGTGACATCGAGTTTTTGATAGAGCTATTGCCAGGTACAGGGCCAATATCAAAGATACCCTACCGGATGCCCGCAAATGATCTGGAGGAGATTAAGAAGCAGATCAAGGAGTTATTGGAGAAAGGTTACATTCGACGGAGTTCATCACCATGGGGAGCCCCAGTGCTTTTGGTTGAGAAGAAGGATAAGTCTCTAAGAATGGTTGTTGATTATCGTGTGTTAAATGAGGTGACGATCAAGAACAAATAACCACTGCCGATGATCAGTGATTTGTTTGACCAGCTGCAAGGAGCTAAGGTGTTTTCAAAGATCAATCTGCAATCAGGATATCACCAGCTGAAGATTCGAGAGAAGCATATACCAAAGACAGCATTCACCACACGGTATGGGTTGTATGAATGTACGGTCATGTCATTTGGACTGACTAACGCCCCTGCCTATTTCATGAGCATGATGAACAAAGTGTTCATGGAATATTTGGATAAGTTTGTTGTGGTGTTCATTTATGATATAATGGTATACTCGAAGAATGAGGAGGAGCACGAAGAGCATTTGCGTTTAGTTCTCGAGAAACTCAGGGAACACCGGTTGTATGCCAAGTTCAGCAAATGTGAGTTTTGGTTGAAGGAAGTCAGATTCCTTGGACATGTTATATCAGGAGAAGGTATAGCAGTAGATCCCACCAAGGTTCAATCAGTCACTGAATGGTTGGCACCCACTTCAGTTAGCGCGATTCGCAGTTTTCTTGGACTCGCAGGATACTACCGGAGATTCATTGAGAATTTTTCCAAGATTGCAAAGCCAATGACGGAGTTATTGAAGAAGGATACCAAATTTAAATGGATGGAAGAATGTGAGGCAAGCTTTCAGGAGTTAAAGAAATGTTTGACTACAGCCCCAGTGCTGATTCTGCCGGATATACGCAAGGATTTCCAAGTGTATTGCGGCGCCTCTCGCCTAGGACTTGGAAGTGTGCTTATGCAGGACGGAAGAGTTGTTTCGTATGCCTCACGAAAACTAAAACCGCACGAATTAAATTATGCCACGCATGATTTGGAGTTAGCAGCAGTAGTGCATGCGCTCAAGACTTGGAGACATTACCTTATTGGAAATCGTTGTGATGTGTACACGGATCATAAGAGTTTGAAGTACATTTTCACATAGAAGGAGCTGAACCTTAGGTAGAGGAGATGGTTGGAGCTTATAAAGGATTATGACATGAAGCTTCACTATCATCCAGGCAAGGCCAATGTCGTAGCAGACGCCTTGAGTCGGAAGAGTTATGCTAATACCCTAGTAAGCACGGGATTGCCAAAGGAGTTAGCAGAGGATCTCAGGGAACTTCGATTGGAGATTGTTCCTAGAGGTTTTGTTGCAACAATGGAAGTTCAGTCTACATTGTTAGGAAAGATTCGGGAAGCTCAGAAGGATGACAAGGAGATTGCTAAGATAAAAGAAAGAATGAGCAAAGGAAAGGCCAAAGGTTTTCGTGAGGATGAGCACGACACCTTATGGTTTGAGGACCGTGTTTATGTGCCCAATAACAGAGAGATCAGGAAGTTAATACTTCAGGAGGCTCATGACTCACCACACTTGATACACCCCGGGAACACCAAGATGTATTTGGATTTGAAGGAACGTTTCTGGTGGACTGGTATGAAGAAGGATATTGCCGAGTATGTAGCCGTATGTGATGTATGTCAGAGAGTGAAGGCAGAGCATCAAAAGCCAGCAGGATTGTTACAGCCTATGCCGATACCCGAATGGAAGTGGGATAAACTTGGCATGGATTTCATCGCTGGATTGCCCAGGACCAAATCAGGATATGATTCTATATGGGTAGTAGTTGATCGCCTGACCAAAGTGGCTCACTTTATCCTAGTGAAAACAACCTATACAAGTGCGAAATTGGCCAAGATATACATGACCAGGATCGTATGTCTGCATAGAGTTTCGAGGACCATAGTATCAGATAGAGGAACACAATTTACCTCAAAATTTTGGCATCAGCTGCACCAGACTTTGGGAACAAGGCTGGAGTTCAGTACAGCTTTTCACCCGCAGACGGATGGACAGACTGAGAGAGTCAACCAGATTCTGGAGGATATGTTGAGGGCTTGTGCGCTGGATTATGGATCTAGTTGGGATGACAATTTGCCCTACGCAGAGTTCTCATACAACAATAGGTACCAAGCCAGTTTGAAGATAGCACCGTTCGAAGCCCTGTATGGATGAAGGTGCAGAACACCGTTGATGTGGGACGAAGTGGGAGACCGACAGTTCTTTGGACCAGACTTGATCAAGGAGTCTGAAGAGAAAGTTAAGTTGATCCGAGATAGACTGAAGGTAGCTCAGTCCAGGCAGAAGAGTTATGCAGAGTCAAAACGCAAGGAGGTAACCTATGAAATTGGAGACAGAGCATATATGCGAGTGTCACCCTTGCGAGGAGTGAAACATTTTGGTGTCAAGGGAAAGTTAGCCCCGAGATTTGTAGGACCGTATCGTGTTTTGGAACGTATGGGAGAAGTTGCCTACAAGTTGGAGTTACCTGAAGGACTGTCATGAGTTCATGATGCGTTTCATGTTTCATAGCTGAAGAAGTGTCATGCTGAGATGGCCGATATACCGTTAAGAGGTATAGTACCCTTGGAGGCGATTCAGTTGGACAGTGATCTAACCTATGAGGAGAAGCCAGTCAGGATTCATGAATTTGCCAGCCGAGTCACCCGCGGCAAGGTTATCAAGTTTTGTAAAGTTCAGTGGAGCCACCATACCGAGGATGAAGCCACCTGGGAACGAGAGGATGATCTTCGCAAAGACCACCCACACCTATTTTCTAGCCAACCCGAATCTCGAGGGCGAGATTCATCTTAAGGGGGGTAGGTTTGTAACATCCCAAATTTTCAATTTGGAATGTTATACATAGATCATTCATGCATATCATATTTTATTGCATTTCGTTTCGCGATCCTCGAAATCCTAAGCAACTCAAGGACCCTCGGAGAGAGTTGGGGATTTCATTGTTTTCATATTTGAATTTTATCAAATATTGAAACGGGGATTATTTGTTTTAATTATTTTTCTCTCCAAAAATATTTCATAAGAAAATATATGCGAGGAGATAATATGACTTTTCCACAATAAATGAAATAAATGACCCCCTCACCACCACCCGAACCCCGCCGCCCGCGCCGCCACTGCCGTCGCCGCCGCACCGCCCCGCGCCACCCGCCGCCGCAGCCGCACCTCGCCGCAGCCGCCCCGCCTCGCCGGACCTTGCCGGAGGTATAAGCCGCCGTTGCCGCCGTTCGGTTTTATTTTAAAACCGATCTGTTTTTTTAGAAAACCCTAGGTTCGTTTTTTTAGGATAGATCAGTTTTATTTTTTTCCGGTTTAGTTTATTTTGCGGACGTTCGTCCGTACGTTCGTTTTAACGAACGATGTTCACTCGTTGGCCGCAGACAGCGAACGTCCGTTCGTTAGCCTGTTCGTCAGTTTTTCTTTTTCTCGGATTTTTCGTGATTATTTTCGATCGCGATTTCTGATCCGATTTTCGTTCTAGTTTATCTTTTCGCTCGTTTATCGGAATCAGGCGATTCAAGTGCCTAGATCTTCGTCTCGAAATCCTCTTTCTGTTTAATCAACTTGAACAAGATTTTGGTACTGTAAAATTTGACTTTAGTTTAGATTAGTAAACAGATCTTGTTTCTTTTGCAGTTTGAGTTTCGTTGCTCCGTTTGATTTGATTCTTTTCGCAAACCGGAGTTCTTAAGTTGAACTTTCTGGTCAATTCTTCTTATTTGAGTTTTGCCCATGCATCTTTGCTTGAATGCTTATGTACGCTATTGTTTGTTTGCGATAGAATTCCCGGAGTGCAAAGCGTGCTACTACGAGTCCCTAGGTTTTGCGGATCGTCAGCAAGGCAAGTAACACATTGATCATACTCCTTTCATACCCAGTTTTTATGCATTAGTTCCAATCCTCAAACATTGCATGATTAGGATGTGATTAACTTGTGGGTATTGGGAAGTAGTTGATGAGGTAGAACCTATTGCTCTGTTATATTCAAACCCTTGGGAGTTACTTCTACGTATTGCTTATATTGCTATGCTATGCTCGTAGACGTGGTTTGGGTGAGTGAATCCATGACAGATGTGAGATTGTTAATTAATGGTTCAACTTAAGGTGGCAACTTTAATACACATCTGCGTGGATTGCTTGTCGGGCACCTGGAGAATCCAGTGTAGTCCTAGGATATCCCGGAGTACCCGTGTGATAATCCTAAGGTCCGCCACCCAGGCTCAAAGGGAACTGAGATATTTTCATGCTAGAAACTTCCGTGTGCAGCCACAAGCTATTATGGGCTCTAGCATAGTTGAGTAAGTTGCATGAGCTCTTGAAGAGGTGGATCAGCAGGTAGAGGGATGTAGGTTGGTATGGTCTGCCCAGAGTAGACAATTAATGTTTCTGAAAGACTGTGTCTCGGTCATCCATTTCTCAAAAACCATGTAGTGCTAGAAATCCAACGGAGGCGATCGAGTCTTGTGGGGAAAAGTGCGCAAACCTCTGCAAAGTGTACAATCTAATCATGGTTAGCCGTGTCCCCGGTTATGGACATCTTGAGTATCTAGTACTTGGATTATCCTAAGTATCTCATCACTTTAAATTAATATTGTTGGGTTGATAATTACTTTTAATTGGGATTGAGTTGGAGGAACCTTCTCAATGATGTTTCAACTACCATGATAGTTAAAATAAAACTTATTCCTTTGTTGTAGGAAAAAATTGGCTTTTCGCAAAACTATAACCATAGAGCTTTCCACCAGCCAAATATGCATGTAGTGATAGCATTATTCTGTTCTTGCTCTACAGTGTTATATTGCCAGCGTATTCCATGTGCAGACCCATTTTCGGGCTGCAACGTATTATGTTGCAGACTTTTCAGACAAGGAGTAAGGTTCGTTAGGTCATTGCCGTGCAGCTCAGCTATGCCGTTGGAGTTGATGGACTCACTTTATCTTCCAAGCCTTCCGCTGTTATCGTATTAGATGGCCTTAAGCCATATTTATTGTAATAAGTTCCCTTCTAAGACATTCGATGTAATAAGTGTGTGATTGCTACTCTGTTATAAATCCTTCGAGTACTGTGTGTGTCAGCATTACCGATCCAGGGATGACACTGAAGCACAGAGACTTGACCGTTTGAGGTCGGGTCGCTACAATGAGGGAATTTCTTCAAAAATATTAAAGCACGCCGTTCTAAAAAAGATATAAGTGAAGCACTAGAGCAATTCCATAGCTCAAAAAATTTAAGTGAAGCATAAAGAGCAATTCTAATAAATCATAGCAAAATTTTGTCTCTCTCAAATAGGTGTGTCCAGCAAGGATACTTGTGACAAACTAAAAATCAAAACAAGCAAAGACTCATCGAAGAAAAACTCATGATATGTGACGAATAAAAATATAACTCCAAGTAAAATACCGATGGTCGTTAGAAGAAAGAGGGGATGCCACTCGGGGCATCCCCAAGCTTAGTTGCTTGTTTCTTCTTGAATATTGCCTTGGGTTGCCATGGGGCATCCCCAAGATTAGGCTCTTCTTACTCCTTATTCCTTCATCCATTGTGATCTCACCCAAAACTTGAAACCTTCAGTCACACAAAACTCAACAAAAACCTTTGTGAGATCCGTCAGTATAAGAAAGCAAATCACCACTCTAAGTACTATTGCAAACCCATTCATATTTTATTTTTGCATTAGATCTACTGTATTTCAACTTTGCTATGGCTTATACCCCCGATAAAGTCCATAGATTCATCAAAATAAGCACACAATGCAAAGAAAACAGAATCCGTAAAAAACAGAACAGTGTGTAGCAATCTGAAAACTTTGTATACTTTTGTAACTCCAAAAAATTCTGAAAAGTTAGGACAACGTAGGAAATTTTCAAAAATTCTGGTTTGGAAGAGCTGTCAGTTCCCTTCTCTAAGGAGGAAATTGATGCAGTGATAAAGGAGATGCCGGCAGACCGGGCACCGGGCCCCGATGGTTTTAATGGTTGCTTTCTTAAGAGTTGTTGTCAGATTATTAAGGAGGATTTCTACAAGATGTGTCAGGATTTCGATGAGGGCAACCTTGATATCACCAGCATTAGCGAGGGATACATTACCTTTATACCAAAGACCTCATCTCCTGAAACCGCAAATGACTACAGGCCAATAACCCTGCTAAACTATTGTCTGAAAATTGTCACAAAGATCTTGGCCAATCGTCTGCAGAAAGTTATTTTGAAAATCATACACAGGAACCAGTATGGGTTCATTAAGGGAGAACCATCCAAGACTGTCTTGCATGGTCGTTTGAATATATCCACCAATGCTAGAGGTCGTCGCGTGAGATTATTCTGCTCAAGCTGGACTTCGCCAAAGCTTTCGACACCATAGAGCACATCCCAGTGATGGAGATCATGAGACACATGGGGTTTGATGACAAATGGCTGGGATGGATGGAAACAATCTTTGGATCTGGAGTGTTGTCTGTCCTCCTTAATGGGGTCCCTGGCAGAAAGTTTCAGTGCAAATGTGGGGTGCGACAAGGCGACCTCCTCTCTCCACTGATTTTTGTCCTCGTTGCCGATCTCCTCCAAGCCGCGGTCGATGACGCGTTTTCTCGTGGGATGATCGAGCTGCCCATCCCATGCAATCGTGACAGTGACTACCCGGTGGTACAATATGTGGACGACACCATCCTGGTGATGCCAGCCTGCCCTGATCAAGTTGCCCGCATGAAAACAATTCTTGAGGACTACGCAGCATCGGTTGGTCTAAAGATCAACTTCCACAAATCCACCCTCATCCCTATCAATATTGATCAACAGCGTGCATTACAACTGGCTCAAGTTCTTGGCTGCTCGCTTGGCTCAATGTCGTTCACCTATCTTGGCCTCCCCATGGGCATGACCAGGCCAACATTGCTTGAGCTCATGCCACTTGTGCATGGGGTGGAGAGGAAAATGTCCATGGCTCTGTCTTTGTTGTCCTCTGGGGCAAAACTCACTTTGGTTAACTCTGCAGTGACGTCGATGTTAATTTATGCCATGTGTACAATCAAGCTCCACCCCAAAGTGATTGAGCACCTTGATAAACTGCACAGGTACTGTCTCTCGGCGAAGAACTCTGAAGATGGTGTCAAAAACAACTCCCTAGCGGCCTGGGAGTTGGTCTGTAGACCCAAATGCAAAGGTGGGCTTGGGGTCATCGATATAAAGACACAGAATGTAGCATTGCTTCTGAAGCATCTGTTTAAGTTTTATAATCACCATGACGTCCCCTGGGTGACTATGGTCTGGGATACTTACTACACGGATAGAGTACCGCATGTGATGGACCCTGTTGGCTCTTTCTGGTGGAGTGATGTAATGCAGCTCAGCGATGTTTTCCGTGGGATCACCAGAGTCACTCTGGGCAACGGATCCTCCTCCCTGTTCTGGAAAGACGTCTGGTTTGACGACCGTGACACCCCATTAATGGAGATTTACCCCAAAGCTTTCTCTTTTTGCTTAAACAAAGATGAGCCGGTTGCAAAAATTCTCACTGCTACGGACCCGAGCTTGATCTTCCACCTGCCGCTGTCCACACAAGCTCGAGAGGAAGTCAGAGAAATCCAGCAAGGAACGATGCATGTGCTTCTTGATGGGGGATGCACCAATGCCTGGGAATGCAACCTTGGTGGGGCTTTCTCCTCCAAGCGATATTACGATCACTGCTTCAGAGATACAGCTGCTGATGATGCCTTCCGCTGGCTATGGAAGGCTAAAAGCCCGATCAAATTCAAAATGTTTGGCTGGCTGTTGTTTGTTGATCGTCTTAACACTAGGAACATGTTGAGACGCAGGCACTTTGTCGTGGCGGGCAACACTTACACTTGCATGCGTTGCCAGAACCCCCCTGAGGAAACGGTGGAACACCTCTTCTTCACTTCCCCGTTCAGCCAACAATGCTGGGATAAGGTTGGGATGCTTTGGCCAAGCACTGGGAACAGGCTCGCTCTGCTGCATGCTGGCAGAGAACACTGGCGGCGACCACTGTTTATGGACATCTTCTTGATGGCTGCATGGAGCTTGTGGAAGGAGAGAAATAATCAACACTTCAGAGGGATTCCACACTCTTTTGGTTCATGGCTGGCTAGATTCAAAGAGCTTTTGACCCTGTTGGTTCACAGTTGTAGGGAGGAGTTGCGTCCTTTCCTAGACTCATACATACAACAATTGTAATACTTGCCTTCGTAGTCTCATAGGAGTTTTGGCCGGGGGGCCACAAAACCCACTTGTAACAATGATGTAACTGGTTTCTTTGTGAGTAATACAAAAGTCAGTGGGAGCCTCTCCCACTATCCTTGACCCTAAAAAAACGTAGGAAATTTGTACATCAATCTTTTGTAAAAAGTTCTGAATTTTTCGTCACTTTTGTGAATTTTCAAAATTATTTTACTAGACACAAAAGTTTCTGTTTTTCAACAAGGTCAAATCAACTATCACCCAACATGAGCCCAAAGGCTTTGCTTGGCCCAAAAAATAATTGAAACATAAAAACACAATCATAACAAAGGCATAATTATGCAAACACTCAAGAACAGAAAGAAAAAGGCAAAAATAAATTTTATTCATTGGGTTGCCTCCCAACAAGCGCTATCGTTTTACGCCCCTAACTAGGCATAAAGCATAGATCTAAGTATTGTCATCTTTAGTTCTAGATCCATAGGATGCCGTCATGATTGATTCATATGGTGGCTTGATTCTTGTTCTAGGGAAGTGTTCCATACGCTTTCTTAGTGGAAATTGAAATTTAATATTACCTTCTTTCATATCAATCACGGCACCAATAGTACGTAAAAACGGTCTACCAAGTATAATTGGACAAGACGGATTGCAATCAATATCAAGAACAATAAAATCTACGGGCACATAATTCCTATTTGCAAGAACAAGAACATCATTAATTCTTCCCAAAGGCTTTTTAATAGTAGAATCCTCCAAGTGCAAATTTAAAGAGCACTGTTCAATATTGGTAAGACCAAGCACATCACATAAAGATTTCGGAATTGTGGAAACACTAGCACCCAAGTCACATAAAGCAAAACACTCATAATTTTTAATCTTGACTTTACTGGTGGGTTCCCATTCTTCATGTAATTTTCTAGTAATTGAGATCTCTAATTCCAACTTTTCTTCCAAAGCTTTCATCATGGCATCTACAATATGTTTAGTAAAGCTTTGTTTTGTTCATAAGCATGGGGTGAATTTATCATGGATTGCAACAAAGAACAATCAATCAAAGAGCAATTATCATAATTAAAGTCTTTGTAATCCAAAAGAATGGGCACATCACTAGATAAAGTTTTGACCTCTCCAAACCCACTTTTATCATTTTTTTCATCAAGATTTTCACCCTCCGAATTATCAGGATGCCTTCTAGCTAAAGTTGACTCTTCTTCAGTCTCTTTATCATCAATTTTAATTTTACCAAACAAGGAATCAATAGAAGAAACACCAATCACTTTAAGATCTTCATCATTTTTATGAAAGCAATCACTAGAAAACTCTCTTTCTAAAAATTCTCTTTTAGCTCTAAGCATAGCGGTTCTTTTCTTACTTTCATCCATAGAAACATGTAATGCTTTAATTGATCCATCAACCTTAGGCACAAAAAATTTCAACTTGAGATTTTCTACATCATGAGAAATTCTATCAATGTTTCTAGACATATCATCAATCTTATTCAATTTTTGACCTATCGTTGTATTGGTCGGCGTCCTGGGAACGGGGGTACCCAGACTTGCCTACCTGCGGCCCACGGCGTGGCTCCACCAACGGCCCCGTACGGCCCGGCTTTGACAACAACAACTCAAGACCCTCGCGAGGGGCCCAGCCTTGCGAGGCGGACGACGCCAAGACCTCCCTAGGGGCGGCCTCGCTAGGCTGGCTCCTGAGGAATGGAGATATCAATGCAAGGGGTACCTCGCGAGGTTAATGTGACGTGAGCTATGAAGACCAAGGCCAGGCGGGCGCCAGCAGGCGCAGTGTGCCAGTTTCCTCTTTCGTGCTAAAGAGGCAAGCGCAGGCGAGGAGTCCCGAAGCATCAGGCAAAGGTTTCCATATTGGTGCAACGAGACCAAGACCAGCAGGACGGCAGGATGGAGGTCACCACGGAGCCCACAACAGCGTCACAACCAGAGCCTTTGGCAGGCGAAGAACACCTTTTGTCAGGATAGCTTGTACTAGTTGTCCCCCGTCAAATTTGGCCGTTGTGGGATCCCTTCTCGCCTAACATTTGGGAAAAGGACCCGGGCCACTATAAATATGACTAGCCGCCACCATAGGAGGCAACTTATCTTGGACCGGATCCATTCCACAAAGACCATCCTCACCAGCTCATAGAGCTCAAGAACACCTCTCCTCCGGAGGCGGTTCACCCCTTGTACTAGTTCATCCGTAGCCTTCGAGGCAATCCACAACCATCACACTGGAGTAGGGTATTACACCACAACGGTGGCCCGAACTAGTATAAACCGCTCTGTCTCGTGTTCTTCGGGTTCGTCAATCTAGGCCGTGAGATCGTTGAGCGAGTGAACTAGCGAGAGAGAGAATCCTTCGTGCGCACTCCACAGTTCAAACCTCACAAGGGTTTGCCGGAACCCAGAATCCGACATTTGGCGCGCTAGGTAGGGGTGCGCCGAAGCTTTCTTCTCCATCGATCGACCCGCGGTTCCGATGTCTGACGATCTGAGGACCCATGCCGACCACTGGGCGGCCTGGCCCGCATGGGTGCCGCCATCCGCTCAAGAAGACCTCAACTCCATGCTCCAAGCGGCCCGCGTGCCCCCCAACACCCCGGGGCGCGGGAGGCGCGGGCCGGCGCCCACCGCCCTCGCGCCGCGATGCACACGCACCACTGCGCGATCTTCAGGTTACGCTGTGGCAACGGCACCACACACCCGACGGGAGCAAGCAAACATGCGAGCCGCACTCATCGTGGCGCGGGAGCTGCTATGGTGCATGTTGGCGGAGAGCGGCCGTGATGCACTGCTGGAACGAGTCGCTGACCTGCTGGACACCACCTGCAGGGGTACACCGCCCTTCTGCTCCTTGGCCACGCCCCAGGTCGTGGCGGAAGCACGCGCGAGGCCCCAGCGAGCTCGCGCGTTCCCTGGGGCGTCAGGGGGACCCGGCGACACCAACGCAGGCTTTGGCGCGGGCCGCCCTGCCTCGACAGCACCACCACCAGGAGGGACAAGCGCTGGCAGTCCGCCGCGAGGACGGGTTGGGCTGCCACCAGCGGCCAACGAGGCCAAATGCCGCGGCTGGCGGCTCAAGGTGTGGGGCACCTGGGTGGCGGTTCCGGCGGGGCAGCCGCGGACGCCTACATGCCCTGCATGGTGAACATGGGATACCTGCCGGGGGAGACCCAGACCCGTTCCCCGAGCCAGGATGGATGGGTGGGACGCCCGAGGCACGGGCCTTCCATGAGCTGTACGGAGGCTTCACCGATCCCTTCATTGACGGCGACAGTGGGGTACAACCAACATCTCAGGAGCAAGCTTACGCTAACCCTGGACTGTAGGAGAACCAGGCAGCGGTAGCAGTTGGAGACCTCAGGGCGGTGGCCCAGCCTACGGTGGGAGTAGTTCTCAGGGGGCTGCGAGGGAGAGGCCCAGAGCAAGGCCGTCCCCCGCGCCACACGGAGCAAGGTGATGCACGGAGGTAGGTCCTCTGCCGGGGAAGCGCTGGCGAGCCTTTCCTTCCCGGCAGAGGGCCCGTGGTTGCCGACGGCGCCGCCAGTGTCCTCTTTCCCGTTGGTCTCGTCCTGGTTTTCGGACGCCCCAATGGTGGTCGAGGGTGGCGCAGGGCGGGGCCCTCGCCAGGCGATATGAAGTAAGGCTCGCGCTTGTGAAGGTCTCCGCTCGTGACACTCTCACGTAATAATGAGTGTGGCTGTACACACCCCGGAGTCTCCGGAGTGCCGCCCTCGGGCCTCGGGGGCTCCCGCCCATCTCCTAGTGGAAGCACAATGCCCCGCTCTAGCCGTCGACACTGTCCCCCAATGACTATGCTCACAGCCAGTGAAAGCACTTAGCTCCGCGCTGGTGGGAAGACAAGATGACTAGCTAGGTGCCGGATGCGGCCATTCTCTTTCATCCCTTTTCTGTAGCTCGATTTGCCACCTTTTGGATTTGAACTTGGAATCTCATTTTCGTTGTCAAATTGGGGGGAGTCTTCTTGTTAGAATGAGTTTCTTGCGTTCTGGTTGCATGCTTTGTTTTGAGGCTTGCGCCTGCTGCCCCTTCCCTTGCGAGCGCCTCGCGAGCGGGGGCTGGGCATGGTATGCGCACAATGATCGTGCTCAGGCGAGCCCAGATGGTGGCGACCCCCCCCCCAGGACCAAGAGCGCAATTGCCGCAGGACCATTGCACGAACACCCTGCCATAGTCTGGCACTCGCTCCTCGCGAGGCCCTCTCAGGCGGACCAGCAGGCTCCTCGGGAAATCTAACCCTCGTGAGCCCCCGGAGGGCCCCTCTCAGGAGCAAGGCGCATCGACAACCACAAAACTAGTTCAAGGCCCGCTGGGACAAGGTAAATTACAGCAGGAGAGCCTACTGAGGGGCTCTTGAGCTTGCAGAAGCGCGTTCAAGTCTAGCATAAAAAAAATATAACAGTAATTTACTTACACGAGGGGCTCCCCCTCCAAAATGCTCTTACGCCTCTCGAGGCCATGTCCAAGTCTTTACGTGCAGGTTCAAGCAAGGGAGCGCGGGCTCAATCGGACATGTCGCTCGCAGCATCGTCCTGGTCGCTCTCATACGCGTTGCTGGCACTGTCGCTGGCATCGTCCTCACCGTCATCAACCGCGCCATCTTCATCCGCCATGACCACCACCGCGTCGTCCTCGGTGGCAAAGACCCTGACCAGAGCATCCACATTATCATCCACCCAGCGCGCCAGGTTGTCCTGGATAGCCCCAGGCACTGGGGCGATGGCGGCGTCAAAGTCGAAGTGGGGGTCGATGTTCTGGAGATGACTGAAGACGCGGGATAACGCGCGCCCGAGGAGGCCTCAGCTCCTTTCCTCAACAAGCTCGCCGGCCCTCGCGTCCCGGTCCTCCAAGCGCATCACGACATCGGTGAAGAAGCAGAGATTGCTAGCATAGTCTTCCACATGGGGATGAGGGGCGCGCTCTTCGCAGATGACGCCCAGCGCCCGGTTGGCTCTCACCCTGAGGTCCTGAAACATAGGGGCGTGCTCACGTTGCAGCGTCTGCCGACGGCACGCCTCCTCCCTACTCTGCTGCACGAGGGATGCGGTGCTATCAACTTGCTGCTGGAGCAAGAGCAGATCAGCGCGAGCGGATGCCAGGTCGGCGTGGATAGAATCAGGGCCGCCGGAGCAGCCCTCTCACGCTGCTCTGCTTCATCCAGCCTTGACCTAAGGGTGGTGGTTCTGCCCTCAGCTTCAGCCTCCAGGAGCTTCAGCTTCAGGTCGTGTCTGTTGGCAAGATCTGCACGAGTCTTCGCCACCCTACGGGCAACCTCCTCCTGGATCCCGGCGCCGCGCACGCTGATGGCGTCCTTAGCCTGGGCGACCTGGCGCTCCCTTGTTTCCAACCGTTCAAGCTCGAGGCTGCACTCCGAGGCCCCCCAGCATCAACGCTTCCTCGCGCTTCAAGATCTCCTTCTCTTCGGAAGGCGCTCCCCTCATCGATGCCCAGACAGACTTGCGCGCCTCAGCCTGCTGCTCGGGGATGGTATTCAGGGCCTGGAGCTCCCGTTCGCGCTCCTCGGCGGCCTCGCGGCGGCGATCAGCCTCCCTGGCTTCCTCCAAGGCACGGGCGCTAGCCTCGCGCGAGGCCGCAAGGGATGACTCGGCCTTCGAACTAGCACGCTCGCGCTAAAGATGCCCAAGGTTGATGGCCACCTTCAATTGATGCCACTCGTCTACCAGCCGGATGCCCTCCGTCTCAAGGCGGGCGTTAACATCGACAAGCTCTTCCCCGAGCCGGCTCAACGCGCCCATCGCTTCCCGGAACAGCTCGTGGCGGACAGCGCCGTGCCCGCGCGCAAGCTCAAATGCGCGGCCGGGTCCGTCCTCTACACCAAGAGCCGTTGAGGAAGCTTGAGGTGGCTCACCTGCTCCTAGCAGGGGGCTAGAGACCGGTGCCTTCTCTGCCGCATTCCGGGCCTCAGCGGAGGCCCTGCGGGGCGGAGCCTCGTTGCTCGATGACGAGGCCAGGGTTGAGGCCGCCCAGCCACAGGTGATGACCAGTGGAGGAGCCCTCGGCACGCCTTCATCACTCCAGGTGGGGCCGTGAAGGAGGGACGACAAGAACGCAGGGTCAAGACATCTGGTCAGCGCGTCCACCTCCCCGGCAGGCCGTGCGCCGCACGCAGCAATCTGGCAGGGGGCGCTCAGGGCCAGTGGAGGGCCCGGAGCGGACAGAGGTTGCTTCTCAGGAGATTTCGCTGCCCCTAGCCGAAGGGACCCTAAAGAATTGCGGTCAGGAGGAGATGCAGCACTCAATAAATCACGAAGATAAGGTACTCACTCGTCTATGGCAATGTACTTCCTCTGCTTCAATGGCCTGGAGGCTTCACCATTGCAGCTTGGAGACCCCTTCCTCTTGCGGAGTGCTTCGAAGTTCAGGTGAAGTTGGCCGAAGCCCCGGGTGCAGTCACCAGCGCCAGGGGCGGATGGTGTGGCTCTTGAGGAGGCGACCTCAGGAGTGTCGGGTTGCGTCGACTTCTCGGCCTCTGCTTCGTGACGGCTCGCTTGGGCCTCGGAGGATTCCGCCTCAGGAGCATTGGACTGCGTCAGCCCTCCGCCCGCCTCTTCAGGATGGCTCGCTCGAGCCCCCGGGGTTGTCACTTCAGGAGCCCCGAGCAACGCCGGTTACTCATCAGCCGCGTCGCCAGCATTCGACAACGATCGCCCCCTGCGCCCACTTCTGGGGTGAGCGCCGCGCTGGCGGCGGGCAAGGGAACCACAAAGACAGGGCTCTCGCGAGGCCCTTCAAGGCCGATCGGGCGCAGTCCCGATTCGTCGAAGGGGGGCATCTGCCTCGCGAATTCCACCTTGTTTGAGCAGCAGTACAGCAGGCAGCCCTCCTCCGGCAGATTGGCTGGCGTCGGGTCACTTGTCAGGAACCCAAGGACGTACGATCCGCTGCGCCTCGGGAGGAAGCTCGGGCGCATGGAGTCTTATGGGGTCCATGCTGCCGGAGAGGGTCCACATTGGTCGAGAGTGGTGCTGGAGCGGAGCGATGCGGCGCCGAATGAACTCCTTTACAACCATGGGCGCTGTCACCCCAAGATCCTTCAGCCTGGTCAGCCGACACCAGACATGGGCGAGACGCAGGTCAGCGAGCGTCTCGTGCCCCCAGCTGGAGCTGGGAGCAGCTGGTGCCATCGGAAGCAAGAGCAGGGGGTTGAGCACGCCGACGTCCATGAACACCCACCGCTTTCGGAACCCACTCACAGACGGCGAAAGCTCGAAGTCAATCCCCGAGCTGGGCGACGCAGCCACGGCCTGGAAGCTCAAGCATCTTGAGCGCTGCCAGGCATCAGTCAGATGTAGTGAGAAGAAATGGTGAAGTAAGGCCATGGAGGGAGCAATGCCCACCATGGCCTCGCAGACAAAGGCGGAGACGGCATGAAGAGTGATGGACTAGGGATCCAGGTGCAGCGCATTGACTTGGTAGTGAGAGAGCACAACATTGAAGAAGGAAGAGAAAGGGGAATCAGGCCAGCCCAGAGGGCGTGAAGATGGATGGGGATCTCAGTGGTCATCCTGTCGACCGCAGTGTGAGATGCAGGCCAAGCCACCGTCTTCCCCCACTCATTGGAGTCGGCGGCAAGCGCTGGGCGAACCTTGTCCAGCGCTTCCTGGTTGAGCACCACCGACCGCTCGACGGCGGGCTCGAAGGCCGGCGGTGCTTCGGCTGAGGCTTGGGGCTTCTTCTTTCCCTTCTTCTTCCGGCTCGGCGCCATGGCGATGGAGAGGGTTGGATCCTGGTCGGGTTGGAGGAGGAGACCGCTATTTTCGGGAAGACGAGGGAGTTGGGGAGTGTGCTGCCAGCAATGAAGGTGGAGCTGTGTAGACCACGGCGCCCGCCTAGCCAGGCAGATATCAAGGCAGCGTGGGGAAGCAGAGGCGCCCACATCCTGTCAATCGCCACGCGTCGACCAAGGCCGCAGGCGGTTGGGGCCCGCGGCGCTCCGCACTTGCCCTTTGGCTTCGCCTTGAAGCCAAGTTTGAAGTGCGCCTTGGGCCCGGGGGCTACTGTCGGCCTCCTGGGAACGGGGGTACCTAGACTTGCCTGCCTGCGGCCCATGGCGTGGCTCCACCAATGGCCCGGTACAGCCCGACTTCGACAACAACAACTCAAGACCCTCGGGAGGGGCCGAACCTCGCGAGGCGGACGACGCCAAGACCTCCATGGGGGCGGCCTCGCTAGGCTGGCTCCCGAGGAGCGGAGATATCAATGCAACGGGCACCTCGCGAGGTTCACGTGACGTGAGCCATGACGACCAAGGCCAGGCGGGCGCCAGTGGGCGCAGTGTGCCAGTTTCCTCTTTCGTGCTAAAGAGGCAAGCGCATGCGAGGAGTCCCGAAGCATTAGGCAAAGGTTTCCATATCGCTGCAACGAGACCAAGACCAGTAGGACGGCAGGACGAAGGTCACCACGGAGCCCACAGCAGCGTCACCACCAGAGCCTTTGGCAGGCGAAGACCACCTTTTGTCAGGATAGCTTGTACTAGTTGTCCCCCTTCAAACTTGGCCGTTGTGGGTGAAGGAAATATGCCCTAGAGGCAATAATAAAGTTATTATTTATTTCCTTATATCATGATAAATGTTTATTATTCATGCTAGAATTGTATTAACCGGAAACATAATACATGTGTGAATACATAGACAAATAGAGTGTCACTAGTATGCCTCTACTTGACTAGCTCGTTAATCAAAGATGGTTATGTTTCCTAGCCATAGACATGAGTTGTCATTTGATTAACGGGATCACCTCATTAGGAGAATGACGTGATTGACTTGACCCATTCCGTTAGCTTAGCACTCGATCGTTTAGTATGTTGCTATTGCTTTCTTCATGACTTATACATGTTCCTATGACTATGAGATTATGCAACTCCCGTTTACCGGAGGAACACTTTGTGTGCTACCAAACGTCACAACGTAAATGGGTGATTATAAAGGTGCTCTACAGGTGTATCCAAAGGTACTTGTTGGGTTGGCGTATTTCGAGATTAGGATTTGTCACTTCAATTGTCGGAGAGGTATCTCTGGGCGCACTCGGTAATGCACATCACTATAAGCCTTGCAAGCATTGTGACTAATGAGTTAGTTACGGGATGATGTGTTACGGAACGAGTAAAGAGACTTGCTAGTAACGAGATTGAACTAGGTATCGAGATACCGACGATCAAATCTCGGGCAAGTAACATACCAGTGACAAAGGGAACAACGTATGTTGTTATGCGGTCTGACCGATAAAGATCTTCGTAGAATATGTGGGAGCCAATATGGGCATCCAGGTCCCGCTATTGGTTATTGACCGGAGACGTGTCTCGGTCATGTCTACATAGTTCTCGAACCCGTAGGGTCCGCACGCTTAACGTTACGATGACAGTTTTATTGAGTTTTGATGTACCGAAGGAGTTCGGAGTCCCAGATGAGATCGGGGAAATGACGAGGAGTCTCAAAATGGCCGAGACGTAAAGATCGATATATTGGACGACTATATTCGGACTTCGGAAAGGTTCCGAGTGATTCGGGTATTTTTCGGAGTACCGGAGAGTTACGGGAATACGTATTGGGCCTTATTGGGCCATACGGGAAAGAAGAAAAAGGGCCTCAAGGGTGGCCGCACCCCTCCCCTTGGTCTGGTCCGAATTGGACTAGGGAAGGGGGGCGCCCCCTTCCTTCCTTCTCTTTTTCCCTTCCTCTTTTCCTATTCCATATGGGAGGTGGAATCCTACTAGGACTAGGGAGTCCTAGTAGGACTCCACACTTGGTGCGCCCCCTCCTAGGGCCGGCCTCCTCCTCCCTTGCTCCTTTATATACGGGGGCAGGGGGGCACCCCAGAGACACAACAATTGATCCTTGAGATCTCTTAGCCGTGTGCGGTGCCCCTCTCCACCATATTACACCTCGATAATACCGTTGCGGAGCTTAGGCGAAGCCCTGCGTCGGTGGAACATCATCATCGTCACCACGCCGTCGTGCTGACGAAACTCTCCCTCAACACTCGGCTGGATCGGAGTTCGAGGGACGTCATCGAGCTGAACGTGTGTAGAACTCGGAGGTGCCGTACGTTCGGTACTTGATCTGTCGGATCGTGAAGACGTACGACTACATCAACCGCGTTGTGATAACGCTTCCGCTGTCGGTCTATGAGGGTACGTAGACAACACTCTCCCCTCTCGTTGCTATGCATCACCATGATCTTGCGTGTGCGTAGGATTTTTTTTTTAAATTACTACATTCCCCAACAGTGGGATCCCTTCCCGCCTAACATTTGGGAAGAGGACCCGGGCCACTATAAATAGGACTAGCCGCCACCATAGGAGGCAACTGATCTTGGACCGGATCCATTCCACCAAGACCATCCTCACCAGCTCATAGAGCTCAAGAACACCTCTCCTCCGGAGGCGGTTCACCCCTTGTACTAGTTCATCCGTAGCCTTCGAGGCAATCCACCACCACCACACTGGAGTTGGGTATTACACCACAACGGTGGCCCGAAGCAGTATAAACCGCTGTGTCTCATGTTCTTCGGGTTCGTCGAGCTAGGCCGTGAGATCATTGAGCGAGCGAACTAGCAAGAGAGAGAATCCTTCGTGCGCACCCCAGAGTTCGAACCTCACAAGGGTTTGCCGGAACCCAGAATCGGACAGTATTGAAAACCTATTGAGCATTGATAAATTATTTAATATTATTCTCAAGATGAGAGGTGTTCCTATTATTATTATAAGAAGGATTACCATAGAAATTACCATAATTATTAGAGGAATTTCCAAGAAAAGGCCTAGGATTAAAATTACCTCTATAAGCATTGTTATTAAAATTGTTTCGCGAGACAAAATTCACATCTACGGGATCACTATTTTGCTCAATCAAAGTAGACAAAGGCACATCATTAAGGTCAATTGGAGCACTTTTATTAGCAACCAATTTCATAAGAGCATTAACTTTTTCACTCAAAGAATTTATTTCTTCAACCGAAATAAATTTTTTACTAGTAGGTTCTCTTTCGGTATGCCATTGTGAATAATTTGCCATAATATTATCAAGCAATTTAGTAGGTTCACCCAAAGTAATTTCCATAAAAGTACCTCTCGCGGCGGAATCCAAAATATTTCTAGAAACAAAATTCAATCCCGCATAAAAATTGTGTATGATCATCCAAAGATTTAAACCATGAGTAGGACAATTTCTTAGCATCAATTTCATTCTTTCCCAAGATTGTGCAACATGTTCATGCTCAAGTTGCTTAAAATTCATGATTTGAGTTCTAAGGGAAATATTTCTTGCGGGTAGAAAAAACTTCATAATGAAAGCATCTTTGCATTTATCCCAAGAATCGATACTATTACGAGACAAAGAAGAAAACCAAATTTTTGCACGATCTCGCAAAGAAAACGAAAATAATTTCAAATTCACAATATCATTGTCCACATCTTTTTTCTTTTTCATATCGCATAATTCTACGAATGTGTTAAGATGGGACGCGACATCCTCATTAGGAGTACCGGAAAATTGATCTTTCATAACAAGATTCAACAAAGCGTCAGCAATATCACAAGATCCCGCACTAGTGGCGGGAGGAGCAATCGGAGTGCTAATAAAATCATTATTATTGGTATTGGAAAAGTCACACAACTTGGTGTTTTCTTGAGTCATCGTGACTACACAAACAGGATTGCACACAAAAACAGATATGGAGAAAAACACCGAACGGAAAAAGAGGGCGAATAAAACGGCAAATTTTTGTGAAGTGTGGGAGATGAAAACGAGAGTAAAATGGCAAAATAATGTAAATTGCAAGGAGATGAGATTTCTGATTAGGAACCTGATAGATGTCGATGATGTCTCCCCGTCAACGGCGCCAGAAATCCTTTCTTGATGGCTCGTGTCCGCGTCAGTATTTCCTCGAAGAGGAAGGGATGATGCAACACAACTAAGGTAGGTATTTCCCTCAATTATGAAACCAAGGTTATTGAACCAGTAGGAGAACCAAGCAACACTATGTAAACGGTAGCTACACACAAAGAACAAATACTTGCAACCCGACGCGTAAGAGGGGTTATCAATCCCTCTCGGGTAAAAGATAGACTGGTATGTATAATTTTAGATAAATAGATCTCGTGATAAAACAAAATAAATAAAGAAAAAGTGCAGCAAAGTATTTTTGGGTTTTTAGAATAATAGATCTGAAAACAGAAGCAAATAAAAGTATATCTCAAAGCAAATACGATAAAGAATACACCCGGGGGTCGTAGATTTCACTAGTGGCTTCTCTCGAGAAAAATAGCATACGACGGGTAAACAAATAACTGTTGGGCAATTGATAGAACTTCAAATAATTATGACGATATCCAGGCAATGATCATTATATAGGCATCACATCCAAGATTAGTAGACCGACTCCTGCCTGCATCTACTACTATTACTCCACACATCGACCGCTATCCAGCATGCATCTAGTGTATTCAGTTCATGGGGAAACGGAGTAATGCAATAAGAACGATGACATGATGTAGACAAAATCTATTCATGTAGGAATAGACCCCATCTTGTTATCCTTGATAGCAATAATACATACATGTCTTGCTGCCCCTTCTGTCACTTGGAAAGAACACCATACGATCGAACCCATCACAAAGCACCTCTTCCCATGGAAAGAAAAATCGATCTAGTTGGCCTAACTAAACCAAAGATTCGAAGAAGAAATATGAGGCTATAAGTAATCATGCCTATAAGAGATCAAAGAAACAAATAACTTTCATGGATAAATAGATCTGATCATTAACTCAAAGTTCATCAGATCCCAACAAACACACCGCAAAAAGAGTTACATCAAATAGATCTCCAAGAGACCATTGTATTGAGAATCAAAAGAGAGAGAGGAAGCCATCTAGCTACTAACTACGGACCCGTAGGACTACAATGAACTACTCACGCATCATCGGAGAGGCACCAATGAGGATGATCAACCCCTCCGTGATGGTGTCTAGATTGGATCTGGTGGTTTTGGAACTTGCGGCGGCTGGAATTGTGTTTCATCGACTCCCCTAGGGTTTTTGGATTTTTGGGGTATTTATAGAGCAAAGAGGCGGTGTGGGAGGCTGCCAAGATTGGTACAACCCACCAGGGCGCGCCTGGGCTCCCATGCGCGCCCAGGTGGGTTGTGCTCCCCTCGGAGCCCCCTCTGGTACTTCTTTGGCCCAACAGGTGTCTTCTAGTCAAGAAAAAGTCTCCAGAAAGTTTCGCTGCGTTTGGACTCCGTTTGGTACTGATATTCTGCGAAGTAAATAAACAAGCAAAAAACAGCAGCTGGCACTGGGCACTATGTCAATAGTTTAGTCCCAAAAAATGATATCAAGTTGCTATAAAATGATTGTAGAACATCCAAGAATGATAATATAACAGCATGGAACAAGCAAAAATTATAGGTACGTTGGAGACGTATCACTACCCTCCCGTGGCAGCGGGTTCCATAAGGAAACTAAGGGATATTAATGCCTCCTTTTAATAGAGAAACGGAACAAAGCATTAGCACTTAGTGAATACATGAACTCCTCAAACTACGGTAATCACCGGAAATAATCCCAATTATTGTCACCTTGGGGTATGCGGATCATAACTCGTAGTAGGTGCATATAACTTGCAAGATAGGATCAAGAACACACATATATTCATGAAAACATAATAGGTTCAGATCTGAAATCATGGCACTCGGGCCCTAGTGACAAGAATTAAGCATAGCAAAGTCATAGCAACATCAATCTCAGAACATAGTGGATACTAGGGATCAAGCCCTAACAAAACTGACTCGATTACATGATAAATCTCATCCAATCCATCACCATCCAGCAAGCCTACGAAGGAATTACTCACTCCCGGCAGTGAGCACCATGAAATTGGTGATGGAGGAAGGCTGATGATGACGACGTCGTCGGCTTCCATCCCCCGGGGGCCCGAACAGACTCCAGATCAACCATCCCGATGAAAAACATGAGGTGGCGGCAGCTCCATATCGTAAATCATGATGAATCTTTCTCTCTGACTTTTTTCTTGGCAAATAGTTATATATGGAGTTGGAGTTAGGGTTGTCGGAGGTCCAGGGGGCCCAAAAGCTCGGAAGACGCACCCTGGGGGTGGGCGCGCCCCTTGAGCTTGTGGCTCCTGGGTGGATTCTCTGTAAAATTTTAGGTCAATCCAAGAACTTTGATTTCTGCACAAAAACAACACCATGGCAATTCTGCTGAAAACAGCGTCAGTCCGGGTTAGTTTCATTCAAATCATGCAAAATAGAGTCCAAAACAAGAGCAGAAGTGTTTGGAAAAGTGAAAGTGCTAGTTATCAACTAGAGGGGGGTGAATAGGCGATTTTTATGAAAGTCTTCAAGACAGGCAATGTCTTCGAAGACAGACAACCAAATACAACCTGATACAATATGCAGCGGAAGATAAACTACACTAGCCAAGCCATAGTCTAGTAAATAGTACAACGTAGACACGAAGACAAATAGCAGCTAGGTAGAGTGGATCAGAATAGGAAGACAGTATGAAGCCTATTATGCAATCAGAGAGAATGTCTTCACAAAATGAAGTCAAATAGGGCAAACAAGCAATTACTTCATGAAGCTAAACAGTAAGTAAGGGTGAAGTGATAGAACCAGTTGCTTGCAATCAGAGAGAAAGCACGAAGACTAATAGCAGCTAGGTAGTGCGGATCAGAAAGGAAGATAGTATGAAGCCAAACCGGTAATAGTCTTCGCACAGTGAAGTCAAACATATCAGACAAACAAGCAATGACTTCATGAAGACAAGCTGAAATGTAAAGAAGATAGAGGATAGAACCAGTAGCTTGGTGAAAACAAAGGATTTGGTAGACCAGTTCCAGTTGATGTGACAACTGTACGTCTGGTTAGGGAGGCTGAGATTGAACTCAGAAGACCAAGTCTTCACCTTATTCCCCTTGAGCTCAGGACACTTAGTCTCTGCCCAATCACTCTAGTAAGTCTTCAAGGTAGACTTCCAAACCTTCACAGACTTCATTCACCGGCGATCCACAATAGCTCTTGGATCCTCAGAACGCGACACCTAACCGACTGGAAGATACACAGTCTTCAAGTGTAATAAGTCTTCAGATTACTCGGACAGAAAGACTTCAGTGATGCCTAACACTCTTTGGCTTTGTGTGTTTTGGGCTTTGTCCTTGCAAGGTTTCTCTCTCAAAGGCTTCGGAGGTGGGTTGCTCTCAAACGGCAAAAGTCGTGCACTAACTCTGAGCAACCATCGATTTATGGTGGAGGGGGTGGGCTATTTATAGCCAGGAGGCAACTCGACATGATATGTCCAAAATGACCCTGGGTCACTAAGGAACCGACACGTGTCCAACGGTCGGATTTCAAATAGACGCGGCAGCTTGACTTGGGCTACAAGCAAAGCTGACTCATCCAACTCTGGATAAGATTTACTCTCATTGTCTTCACTCGAAGACATAGGATTTGGGTTGAGCATCACGTCAGTCTTCTGACTTTGTTCACTTGGACCCCATTTAACAGTTCGGTGGTTCCTATGACTCAAGAAAGAAGAAAATGAAACTATGAAAGAAACTATGTCTTCGCACTCCATAGACTTCAAGTGAATGTCTTCACACGTCACTATCTTCAACGTGAATGTCTTCACGAACCACCATTGTCTTCAATGTCTTCATACATTTTTAGGGGTCATCCCTGGTAAGTAAACTGAATCAATGAGGGACTTCTACCTGTGTTACCCTGCAATTCTCACAAACACATTAGTCCCTCAACCATGTTTGTCGTCAATACTCCAAAACCAACTAGGGGTGGCACTAGATGCACTTACAAAAAGTACATACGACAGAGACATATCAACTCCCCCAATCTTAACTCATTGCTTGTCCTCACGCAATTCAGTTGACAAACTGAAAGTGACAAAGAAAAAGTTTTACAAACTCTGCTTGATCTTCTTGTTGCAAATATGTCTAACCAATGTTCAAGTTTTCAGCAAAGATTATGAACTAACCATATTCACGATAACACTTAGGTCTCACATTTGCTCACATCAATGACATAACCAACTAGCGAGTGATAATAGGATATCTCAGATGACAACACTTTTTCAAAGCAGTCATGATATAATATGACAAAATGGTATCTCGCTAGCCCTTTCTGAGACCGCAAAACATAAATGCAGAGCACCTCTCAAGTTCAAGCACTGACTAGACATTGTAATTCATGGTAAAGGAGATCCAGTCACACCGACACTCAACATCAATTAATCACAAAGCATAAAAATGACAATAGTGCTCTCGAGTGGTGCTTTAATGAGAACATGATGACTCAACAACATAAGTAAATAGATAGACCCTTCGCAGAGGGAAGCAGGGATTTGTAGAGGTGCCAGAGCTAGAAACTTTTAATACAGAGATGAATATAATTTTGGGAGGTATGCTTTCATTGTCAATGTTGCAACCGAGAGTTTTCACCATCTTCCATGCTAGACACATTAAAGGCGGTTCCCAAACAGAATGGTAAAGTTTTACTCCCCCTCCACCAACAAACACAAGCCAAGGCTAGCCGAATCCTCGGGTTCCCTCCATACCAACAACAATTCGGGGGAGTTTTGTTTCATTATTATATTTTGATTTTGATTTTGATCATAGGTCTGGGCATCCCAATTACCAGCCACTTTTCTCGTGAATGACAAGCAAATCAACACTCATCATGAGAATAACCCACCTAGCATGGAAGATACTGATTGCCCCTGTCGCTTCATGAGCGATTCGGGCATACAAAACAGATTATTATTTGAAGATTTAGAGTTTGGCACATGCAAATTTACTTGGAACGGCAGGTAATTACCCCATATAGGTAGGTATGGTGGACTCATATGGAATAACTTTGGGTTTAAGGATTTTGATGCACAAGCAGTATTCCCGCTTAGTACAGGTGAAGGCTAGCAAATAGATTGAGGATCGACCAACCAGAGAGCGACAACGGTCATAAACATGCATTGAGATTAATCAACATAGAGTATGAGCATGAGTACGATATAAAACGCCATGAACATAAAAATCATGGAGGCTATGTTGGTTTTGATTCAACTACATACGTGAACATGTGCCAAGTCAAGCCACGTGTATCATTCAGAGGAGGATACCATCCTATCATACTACATCATAACCATTTTAAATCCATGTTGACACTCAAGGTAAACCATTATCCACTCCTAGCCATTAAGCATGGCATGAGTAACTGTAATCTCTAATTGTCATTGCAAAAATGTTTCATTCATAATAGGCTGAATCAAGAATGATGAGCTAATCATATTTACAAAAAAACAAGTTGAGTTCATACCAGCTTTTCTTCACCTCAATCAATTCATCAAATTTCATCATTATTGCCTTTCACTTGCACGACCGAACAATGTGAATAATAATAAGAGTGCACGTGTCGTGGACTAAGCTGGAATCTGCAAACATTTATTCAAATGAGAAGACAAGGTAACATGGGCTCTTTTTTAGATCAACAATAATGCATATGTGAACCACTCAACATTTTCACCGTGGTCTTCTCCTTACAACAACCCAAAGAAAACAAAATAATTTCAAATAAACACACTGAAATATTTTTGGAGTTTTTGTTTTTCTGAAGAAAGTAAAATGAAAACGAGAAAAAACTATTTACACGGGAAAGCTCCCAACAAGTAAAGGAAGAACGAGAAATCTTTTGGGTTTTCTTTTAATACTACTTCTAATTTAAACTGGAAAGAAAAATCAAAAAGAAGTGAGAAATATTTTTGGTTTTCGCAAAGTTTTTTCAAACACACAAGAAGAAAGCAAAAAAAAACTATCATGGATTGTACAATGAAAAAGGATGAACACCGACAACTGCAATCAATGTGTGATGCATGAATGTAATGTCGGTGAGAAATACGTACTCCCTGATAACCCACAAGTGTAGGGGATCGTTTGTAGCCTTCTTTGATAAATAAGAGTTTCGAACCCGACGAGTAGCTAAAGGCAGAACAAGTATTCGCTCAAGTTCTATCGACCAGTGATACAACTCTACACACACTTGATGTTTGCTTTACCTAAAACAAGTATGAAACTATTTTGCAAGAATAAAACTACGAGTACTTTGTGAGAATAAAACTATGGATAAATTGCAAGGTAATAAAAGTGGATAGCTTTTGTCAACAAGAAAGTCATGTGTCCCTAGGCAATCGATAACAAGTACCGGTAATCATTCTTGCAATTCTATATGAGGGAGAGGCATGAGCTAACATACTTTCTCTACTTGGATCATATGAACTTATGATTGGACCCCTAGAAAGCATCCGCAACTACTAAAGATCATTAAGGTCATGAAACTCAACCATAGCATTAAGTATCAAGTCCTCTTTATCCCATACGCAACAACCCACCTACTCGGGTTTAAGCTTCTGTCACTCTCGCAACCCACCATAAGCAAATCATGAACGTATTGCAACACCCTACAGCGGGGACCCCTCACGTTTGTGCGAGACAGAGGGCACCGTAGGACAACACCATAAATAAAATATACAATCATACCAACCAAGGTTACGATTAACCCACATGACAAAACGGATCTACTCAAACATCATAGGATAACCATAGATCATTGGGAAATAATATATGGAGTTGAGCACCATGTTTAATTAGAGATTACAGCGGGGAGAAGGGGTGTTACACCGCTGCATAGAGCGGGAGAGAGTTAGTGTTGACGATAGCAAGATTGTTGATGTAGATTGCCGTCATGATCCTAGCCCAGGCAGCACTCCGGCCCCACTGGGAGAGAGGGGAGAGAGCCCCCCCCCTCCTTATTCTTCTTCCTTGGCCTCCCCCTAGATGGGAGGAGAGTTCCCCCTCTGGTCCATGGCCTCTGTGGCGGCGGAGGGGCGGGAGCCCCTCCGAGATTGGGTCTCCCTCTCTATTCTCTTCTATTTTGCGTTCTTTTGGTCTGGCCCTTCACCGTTTCTTAAATTCCCGGAGATCCGTAACTCTGATTGCGCTGAAAATTTTACACGATGTTTTTCCAGAAATTATCTTTCTTACGCCAGAAGAAGGGCCCCAACCGACCTTCGAGGAGGGCACAAGACACCTAGGCACACCTGGCACCCCCAGGCGCGCCCTGGTGGGTTGTGGGCACTGTGGGCCCTCGTTTGCGTTGATTCCACCTCCCAAAAATCACATATATTCCAAAATAATTATCCGTAAATTTTTATCACGTTTGGACTTCGTTTGATATGGATTTTCCGCGAAAAAACATGCAACAAACAGGAACTAGCACTGGGCACTGGATCAATAGGTTAGTCCAATAGATCATATAAAAAGTTGCCAAAAATATGTGAAAGTTGTATAATATTGGCATGGAACAATGAAAAAATATAGATACGACGGAGACGTATCAGCATCCCCATGCTTAATTCCTGCTCGTCCTCGAGCAGGTAAATGATAAAAAAGATAATTTTTGATGTGGAATGCTACCTAGCATAAACTTGATCATATATCTAATCATGGCATGAATATTCAGACATAAGTGATTGAAAGCAATAGTCTATAATTTGACATAAAGACATCAATACTCAAGCATCCCAACAAACAATCGTGTCTTTCAAAATATAAAAGCTAAAGAAAGTTGTCCCTACAAAACCATATAGTCTTGTCATGCTCTGTCTTCTTGATACAAAGTATTTATCATGCACAACCCTGATGACAAGCCGAGCAATTTGTTCATACTTATTAACGCGCTTCAGCTTTTTCAACCCTCACACAATACATGAGCGCAAACCATGTGGAAATGTGGAATAGAGTATGTTGGGGAAACGACACCTATGGGATCCTGTGGATCCCTTTTATGGTTTGGCAGGGAAGAATTGTGTACAAAGAGCAGATCTAATGACCAAGACAAAGGATTTTTACCCAGGTTCGGGCCGCTCAGAAGCGTAAAACCCTAGTCCCGCTTTTAGCGTATATTGAGTGTTCTTGAGTTTCGGCTAGCAGCTATGCATGCAAACTGGGCCGGAAAGTCCAAAAAGTCCCTCCATGTATCTCCTTGGACCTCCTTTTATACCAAGGGGCGTCCACAGTGGCGTACATGCATACATGAGGTGTAAAGTTGCTACAGTGTACATGCTTATCGCTGACGTCTGAGGATAAACGCATTAAATGCGCTGTTTACGTGCCCCTAACTTTATCGGGGACGGAAATAAAGCTCGCCCCGTCCGTTGCCGCCTCACCTCGTCTTGACACGCATCCAGGATAACAAGGCATGCAATGCCAAGCTGACTGGCTAGCCGCTGCGCTGGAGCAGTGGCAGGATCTTCAGGAAGATCTGCATGCCACCACGCAGGTGCTTGCCTGGCTGGCTGGCTAGTTGCTGCGCTTGGAGCAGTGGCGGGGTGGCAGAACCTTGCCGTGTGCGAGCCTTGCCACGGCCTCGCAAACGCCCCCAACAAGGAACTTGCTGAGGGGCCTCGCAAGCGTCCCCGGCAAGAACCTTGTTGGGAAGTTTGCCTTCTGGTCTTCACAAAGATCTGCATGCCATCATGCAGACGCCCCCAGATCTTGGTCTTGACATTGTTGATGGTGTCAGAGCTCTCAACCTCAAGGGTGATGGTCTTTCTAGTGCTTCGCAAACCATCCCGGCAAGGCTCTTGCCGGGGCCTCGCGAGCCATCCTAACAAGGACCTTGCCGGGGGCTTAACGTGCCTTCTGTTCTCTGATTACTGGCTCGGATGCCATCTTGGTCGCCTCGTATTTGCTCCCAGCTGTCCCCGGCAGGCCTTGCCGCGGGTATGGCTGCAACTGCCCGTGCACAAGTACGGGGTACTAAAGGGCTCAAACTTTAGTGCACCGACAGGAGCCCTCGGGCCTGGGCCACACACGAGTGCGGGGCATCGTTGGGCTAGGCCCAAACAGTGCAGGGGTATGCGTGGCGAGATTTAACTGCTGTAATCATCTTGTCTGTTGTGCTTCCCCACGATCCGCATTGAGTGTGCGACGTGGGGTGCGTGCGCGGAACGATCGCAGCAGCAGCACGCCTGTGGAAACGCCTTCACATCAAACAGTAAAGAGGCAGCCCCGCGCCTTCCCCATAAAAAGAGGAATCCGCAGAGGCGCTGCTCATTTACCCCTCGCCCATTCCAATCTAGGAACCGCCGTCTTCTTTCCTCCTCGAGCTCGAAACAGAGTTGCCTCATCCATCCGCCGCCCCTGCGCTCCCACCATCCTCGGCCTCCTGCTTCTCTCCAGTATCTTATGGTGCCTAAAGCGAGCAAGAGCAAGGAGGCGCCCAAGGCGAGTGAGGGGAAAGAGGTGTCGGAGAGCAAGTCGGTGAAGATGCAGAGAGAGAATGTTGTCTTCACTCCGACGCTCGATGCACGCGCTCTGAAGGAGCGGTATCTGTGCATGTGGGGGAGAGTGATGACGGGGCACCCTGCTACCCGCCCCAGATATATTCCCTTTCTTCGTCAATTACTTCTACTGCGGACTCTGCCCCCCATTTTCTGATTTCCTCAATGACATCATGTACACATTCGGCTTCCATATCTTAGATTTCATGCCGAATGTTGTGGCATGTATGTCCACCTTCGCCCACCTCTGTGAGAACTTTTCCGGGGTGGTCCCCAATATGGCCCTCTTCCGCCATTACTTCGTTCCCCGCATCCAGCCAGGAGGGGCCCTTTCTAGCTGTGTCACCTGGATCCCAAGGTCATTGACCAAGAAGACGTACCCGGACGGGGCCCACCGCGAGAAGTGGGCTGAATGGCGGGGCAAGTAGTGCTGGATTATGGAGAAGGACCCGCAGCCGTTCTGTATGCCTCGGGAAACGAAACTGACCCGCGGCGGCGATTGGGACGACCTCGACCCTCAAGACGGGAGGCTCACAATCGCAACCACCAGGATCCATCGCCTCAAGGCTAACCGACTCACAATCGAGATGGTTGGTGCCGACTTCCTCCGCCGCCGCATCGCCCCTCTGCAGAACAAGGGGAGACCAGCTTGGGAATACTGGAACACGGCAGATATCATGAGGCTGCGCCCCAGCCTGAACAACAATCGGACGGTCATGCAGCATGCGGCTCTCTGCCAAAAGTTGTTCCACCTTAAGGCCAACAGGCTGCTCAGGTTGCCGGCAGGCGTGATCCCCTTGTGCAAAAACTCTGCCCTGACCTCAATCATCGCCATGATGCCGGTGTTCAATGCCCATGGCCTTGATCAGACCTGGGCCGAGCCATCCGCGGAGCGGGCACAAGAGTTCTTCAACAACTTGTCGGAGAGGGCCATCCGAGAAGAAATGAACATCATCCGCCCCATCACCGATGAAGAGGTGGCGTATATTGCCAGCAGGGCGGAAGAGGCAGCCCTTGCCGAGGAGGCCGGCAACGTTGGCTCTATGGAAGACGAAGCCAGTGCAGAGGAGGATTTTGCCGAGCGGGGGGGGGGGAGCCTACCGGAGAGCACAGTGGCGTAGTCGTCGGGGGCTCATCTGCCGAAGAGACAACCAAAGAGACAGCTGAAGAGGAGCCGCACGAGGAGCCCCCGGTGCCGGGGAAGAAGAAGCGTGTCCTTCGATGCGCCATCTCTAGCGAGCCAGTCCAACATGCTTCTTCGTGTGAAGAGGGCCCCGACAAGGATGCTGCCGGCAAGGCTGCGGAGTGGCAAGGAGCTCAACAGCAACCTGCGCGCCAGACGAGTTGCTCGACCGCGGTAGCGAGGAAGGCAGCTGAAGTAGGCTCACATCAGCCAGCTGCTCCGACCACAGCCAAGCGTCCCAGGTCTCTGTCTCCACCCCCTCGCACGGACACCATAGTAGAGGCCGACTTTGACCTCTCCTCTTTTAGCCCGAGGAGGGAGAAGAGGTCAGAAGAAGAAGACGAGTAAGTGTCTTACCGCTTTCTTTATCCCCCGAGTCTCTGATCTTGCCTTGGCATGTCCCTGCAGAGACACGAAAACATTGGCGCAGAGGATGGCGAAGAAGGCCAAGACCTCAACAAGTGACGAGCCCCCGGCAAGCACCTCAAGTGCACCGGAGACAATCACAATCAGCCAGGAGTCCAGCCCACGGCACAGCCCCCAACCCAGCCCCCAGCATGAGTCCACTACTCATTTCCCACTGGCAAGCGTTGGGGTACGTATCTTTACTGCTAACCTTGCCGGGTTTGCAGGAGAAGAACGGCAACAGGGGAGCCGCTGAGGGCCACCACCGACATGCCGCCTCCGTCAACCACACCGCCCAGAGAGGGGTCCCCGGCAAGGGATTCCACCGGCGAGCCCACGCGCGGGGAGGAAGAGCTGGCGAGCACAGGCGCCCGCAACTTCATACCGACAATGAATGTTGCTAGGGAGGGAGCCACCTCCCAGGTGCTTGTCACAGGTATGCCACTTGCCATATGATTTTCCTTTCTTCCCTTTCCGCCTTCAGTTTCAAACTTGTTTTCACCTTGTTTCTTCTCCTTGGCTTTCAGATCCCCTCTTGGCGGATCAGATGGATGTTGACGCCATCATCGAGGAGACTGCCAAGGATGCTGCCGCCAAAGTCGTTGTTGCGAGACCGCCAAGGACGTGCATGAAGAGGCCGCCAAGGGGTCTGCCGGGGAGGCCGCCAAGGAGATCGGCGACCGTACTGACAGCATTCCTGCCGCAGGAGCGCCCGATGCTACATCGGTCCCGGATCCCTCAGTTGCCGGGGAGACGGTGGTCGAGGACCAACCATCAACATCCGAAGCCCCCCTCGAGCAGATACCTGAAGGTTGGCGACAATCTGTTCGTCAGCATCCCGGGGACGGCAAGCACCGGAGCGCCAACCGAGGGGGAGGCTTTCGACGAAGAAGTCATCGCCGCTGCCAGGCTCAAGGTTGTCGACGAGCCGTGCGCTAGTAGCAGCGGATCCAAAGAAGACCAGCTCCTCCAGGCCATGAGTAACAATTTCCAGAAGCTCCAGGCACTCCACCGCACCCGAAAGGAGATGCTGGACTCCAGGGCCGCAGTTGATGCAGCAGAGTCAGATCTCCAGAACCGTGTCGAACAGATGCAAGTCTAGTTTTCCGAGGCCTGGCAAGAGCTGATGACTGGCCGGGGGCAGCTGAGCCAACATTGGGAGGAGCTCCTTCTGAAGCAGTCCGACATTGAGAAGGCACAGGAGGAGGCCGCTCAATAGGCCGCCAAGGAAGATGCTCAACTAAGGGAACGCCATGTCTTGCTCGATGCTCATGAGGAGGACCTTGCCGCCCGTGAGGAGGCACTTGCCGCCAAGCTCCGCAGCAAGGATGAGGAAATTGAAAAGCTCGTCGCGCAGCGAACCCAAGGGCTGGAGCAGGAGTACAAGAAGACGCTTGACGCTCTGGTCTTGCACCACACTGGCAAGCTGAAGGAAGTTGTCAATGCCGCCGAAGCTGCAGAGGCCGCCAAGAACGAGTTGGCCGGGAAGGTGGAGAAGCTAGAGGTAGATCGGGAGAGGCACGGCAAGGAGGTCTCGACGCTCAAAAGCGACAGAGACAAAACTGGCAATACCTTGGCAGAGTTGCAGACCACCATATCTGACAAGACTAAACAGATCTCTACCGCCAACAACTCCATTGCCGATTTGAAGCTGAAGCTGACCACACTGGAGGAGTCCCTTGAGGGCAGCAAGGCTCTTGAGAAGACCCTGGCAAAGGACCTCTAGGAGGAGAAGAAGCTGCTTGAGAGCGCCGCTGCCACCTACAACAACTATGTGAAAGGCGTTGGGATCTGGACTGAGCGCCTCATCGATGTTGCATAGAGGCTCACCGCACAACTGTCCACCATGGGCCTGTCGAGTTTTAGGTATTCCCACGAGGAGAGGGTAACTCCGAGCGCCAGACTGACCATGTTCTTCGAGGCCCTCTTTGATGCCCTAAAGCTGCTCCACTCCAGCTGAGCAACCCAACTGGCCAACGAATCCCGCAAGCTTTATCGGGCCGTCCTTCTCAAGGTGCTCATCAAGGTGGCATACAGGAACCCCGGCCTCGACCTCACCAACGTGCTTGACAGCTTGCCGGAGGATGCGGACCGCAAGGCGCTTGAAGAGCTCGTCGCGCCTATCGTCGACGTGGTGGACCAAGTCAAGAGGGTGGAAGGCCAGCGCAGGGACTAGCCTCTTCGCTTCTCCTTGCCGCCACCAACTCATACCCAAGACAATTTATCTTAAGTTAGAACTGTGGCAACCATTGATGTAATATAACTTGTTGTGTTTTGGATTGAATGCATGCTATCTTTCTCGTCCGATCTCTTTCTGTATGGGATATACCCTATGCTTTATTGGGACAACTCACCGATGAGCGCACCCTTGTCGCGAGCGCATTGAGGAACGGATCCTTAGCAGCCTGCTAGGGGTGTCGCTACTGGCAAGATACCTTACCGTTAGCGCAGCCACTTGAACCGTTGAGCAGAATCGAAACAGAGCAAGGGCGCAACCAATCACGACAAGGTTCCTTCGCCTGCAGGTTTTCCATACAAGAATAATTCAAGGAAAATAACCTCACATTTAAAAGAAATTCACTAAAGGTTTCACAACTTATCTTTTCGCTGCTGTACTCTTTCCCACAAGATGCCACTTCAAACACCGCCTGTTGGCGTCCATACACCATACTATCATCCCCCCAGCAAACTTGTATCTGAGGGAACCTTCTATCCTTTGAGAAAAAGAAATAAGGGAAAATAGGAGCATGGAACCTTGGTGGTTCATCAGTACTTGCTGGAAACAAACGTAGTACAATATCCTGGACAGGCATGCATATAAATAAACATGGAAATCAAAAAGAACTGTACATACTTAAACTTATTCAACTGCGCACAGGGTCTGCGCCTGGCTCTGTACATAGGGTTATATGCCTCGCCGGCAAGGCTAGTACAAAAGGGGGTTGCCGGGGGACCCAGCAACCACGCCTCATGGGTAAAACTTGCAAAGATGTTCGATGTTCAGGAGATGCTCATTGGAATGCCATCCTCGGTCTCTAGGCAGACTGCGCCGGGCCTGGTGACTCGTATTACCCGATAAGGGCCTTCCCACTTTGGCGTCAACTTGTTGGAATTCTTGGACGACTGAATGCGTTCAAGAACAAGGTCGCCCTCCTCAAGGCTTCGGGCATGAACCTTGTGGCTATGGTAGCGGTGCAAGGTTTGCTGGTAGCACGTAGCGCGTAGCTCGCACAGCAGCCTGAAGACAATCTTCCTCAAGGAGTGTAGCATCATCTTGCTGCAACTGCTCCTGCTCAAGCTCATCATAAGCGAGCACTCGAGGTGACCCGTATATGAGTTCTGTGGGGAGAACTGCTTCTACCCCGTACATCAGGGAGAAGGGTGTCTGGCCAGTGGCTCGATTTGGTGTCGTCCTGATTGACCAAAGAACTGTCGGCAACTCATCAATCCAGCGTCTTCCGCACTTGTGCACCCTGTCAACAGTCCTTGTTTTGAGGCCCCGCAGCACTTCAGCATTTGCCCTTTCCGCCTGGCTGTTGCTTCTCGGATGAGCAATAGAAGCAAAACAGATTTTTCTGCCGAGGTCTTGGATATACTGCATGAAGGTGCGGCTTGTGAACTATGTGCCGTTGTCGTTGATGACTCTATTTGGCACACCAAAATGGCAAACTAGTCCTTTGAAGAACTTGACGGCTGACTGTGTTGTCACCTTTCTCACTACTTCCACTTATGACCACTTTGTGAACTTGCCGATTGCGACGTACAAGTACTCAAAGCCCCTGTCGGAGTAAATGGCCACGGGTAGCCTAACCGACTGCCCCTGGTTCTTCTGAAAAAATTATCAGGCCTTCGGGCCTCCAAGCACTCCGAGCATTGGGCCGCCTTCCCTGGCCGGCTACCTCTGAAGCCGACTCCTGGAAGGCGACCCAGCCTCACCAACTCCTCCCCAGGACGACTACGGGGTGGCCGACTCCAAGAAGCCGGCCAAGAAGGACGCCGACTCCTAGGAGCCGGCCGAGACCATAACCACCAAAGCTGTTCCCACATAACGGTGACACGACGGGGTGTGGCCACAGTGCGGCCCACTACCCCCAAAGCCCGAGGCGGGCATGGCTACAGGAGGCCGTACGGGACGGCCGTCTCCCGTGCGGCTCGGCACTGTAGCCATGCTGGCCTCGACGTCACCCACGACCGACTCCCCTACGGTCCGCGGGCGGCGGGCCCCTTCAGCCAGAGAGAGGCGTGAAGGCGGCCCGGCCTTTCCCAGTCGGCCAAGAGTGTAGCCGGCCTCCAGAAGCCGGCTACTCCCTTCCTCGAAGCAGGAGCCCCATTAAGGAGACAAGACGAGGTAAGGCTACAGTGAGAGCCCCCGAGGCGGCCCACTGTAGCCACGCTTACCTCGACAAAGCCCTCGTCATCAGAGGCACGGCTACAGTAAGCAGCCGCCGACAAGACCCTAGGCGGTGGGGCCGGCCTGTCGACCAAGTAGCCGGCAGCCGGCGGGACCCACCAGCTTGCGGGACCCAGCAGCCGGCGGAGAAGCCGGCGAGCATAGACACTGACGGCTGGGACCAGAGCCCAGCCAGATTACCATTGTACCCCCGGGGGGTAGGCCTATATAAACCCCTCGGAGCACCCATGCAAAGGGTTGGCCTCTGAGCATAGTTGGCTTCCAAGCATAGCACACACACCATAGATAGAGGGAAGCAAAAGCTAGCCTTGTTCTTCTTCCCCCTTGATCCCAAACAGCTCTAGGAGCGATTGTAGCTACCCTTTCTCGATCTAGTGATCATGCGGAGACCCCGCAGAGCAGGACTAGGGGTGTTATCTCCTCGGAGAGCCCCGAACCTGGGTAAGATCCGCCGGCATGCATGTCTTCGCCTCATCCCGTTTCCGGGCACCGGCGACGTTTTATTGGCTCCCACAATGATAAGCCATCCCTTGGCATATGTCGCACCAACCACCCGACATTTCGCGCCCACCGTTGTGGCCAAGGCTTTTCGCCATGGTTTCTTCTGGCCGACTGCCTTGGAGGATGCTAAAGAAATAGTCAAGAGCTGCAGAGGATGTCAAGTTTTTAGTTCCAAGCAACACCTGCCGGCTTCTGCCCTCAAGACCATTCCCCTTACTTGGCCTTTTGCCGTCTGGGGACTGGACATGGTGGGCCCTTTCAAGACAGCCCGCGGCGGCCTGACACATCTACTGGTCGCCGTGGACAAGTTCACAAAGTGGATTGAAGCTAAACCGATTAAGAAGCTGAACGGGCCGACTGCCGTGACATTCATCACCGACATCACTACTCGGTACGGCGTGCCGCACAGCATCATCACCGACAACGGCACGAACTTCGCCAAAGGAGCACTGGCACGTTTCTGCGCGACGCAGGGCATCCGACTGGACTTAGCGTCCATTGCCCACCCGCAGTCAAACGGCCAGGTCGAGCGAGCAAATGGACTCATCCTCTCCGGCATCAAGCCCCGACTGGTTGTACCACTGGAGCGATCGGCCGGCTGCTGGCTCGAAGAGCTGTCGGCTGTCCTCTGGAGTCTGCGCACTACACCAAACAAGTCAACCAGCTTCACTCCATTCTTCCTCGTGTACGGTGCCGAGGCTGTCATCCCAACAGACATCGAGTTCGACTCGCCTCGGATCACCATGTACACGGAGGAGGAAGCCAAAGAAGCAAGAGAAGACGGCGTCGACCTACTAGAAGAAGGCCGGCTGTTAGCCCTCAGCCGGTCCGCCATCTACCAGCAAGGGTTGCGCCGCTACTACAACCGCAAGGTCAAGCCAAGATCCTTCCAAGAGGGCGACCTTGTGCTCCGGCTGATCCAGCGAACAGCCGGCCAGCACAAGCTCTCGGCCCCTTGGGAAGGCCCCTTTGTCGTCAGCAAGGCACTCGGCAACGACTCCTACTACTTGATCGACGCGCAAAAACCAAGAGCACGCAAGAGAGACGACTCCGGCAAGGAGTCGGAGCGACCATGGAACGCAAACCTCCTAAGACGATTTTACAGCTGAAAAGCAGTATGTATCACGCTCCCCTTTTGTATTAAGTACAAACCAACAGGCCCCCTGAACAGTACTCGGGGACTACCTTTTATTTATCTATGAATGACGAGTGTCATATCCATGAATGTATTATTACATTTTGAATTTTTGTCCGGCACCGGGTTCGACTAGTCGGCCCGGGGACTGGCCGCCTTGAGCTATATCGAAAGTTTTTCCTAAAGTCAGAAAAGTAGTGCGCCGGCTCCCGAGTCCTCTCTTGTTGAAAGTCGCAGCTCAAAGAACCGACTGTCCGACTAGCAAGAGGGAAGACAGAAAGGACGCCCACATGAAAAACGGCTAAGGAACAATGAACCTATATAGCAAAGAGACGGCCTCCAAACATGCCTGCCGGCTACCAGAGCAGCCGGCTGGCCGGCTTCCTAAAAAACTTAGCTTTAGTCCAGCAGAGCTAAAGTACTTCCCCCTCCCCAATCGGCCAGGCACTCCCCCGGCTATAGATTGCAGAGCAACTGTTTGACTGGGGAGGCGGCAACCAAGGGAGGGCGGCAAAGGAAAAAGCAGAAGGACAAAAAGCAAAAAGTAAAAGGAAAGGCCAAATGCATAAGTCATATATATACATAAAGCCGCCAACAGGCCGGCAACAGACATAAGTTTGAATACACCCAGTGGGTGGAATTGTGCGAATTTAACCAAACATTGTTCTAAAGAGTAACAAGACAGGAAAAGCAAAAGACGGCAGACTAGGGCGCGACATGGAGGCCGAGCTGGTCGGTGAAGGCAGCCTCGCCGGCTGAAGGAGTGGCCGACTAGCGGGCCCCGGCTTGACCACCACCTGCAGCAGGAGGTGTGGAGGCGCGCGACGTAGTGCTGGAGGCGCGGTCAGACTGAGGCTGGCCGACTACTCCACCAGCCGGCTCGGTGTCTTCACCCTCCTCCTCCTCCTCTTCGCCCTCGTCGCTGGAGTCGATCTCCTCCGCCGAGTCCTCACCGTACGCCGGGTCCAGCCCGAACCACTCTTCCGGCTGGGCGACTCCATTGTCGTCCACCTCGGGGGCGAAGACGCTGGTGTCGGTGTAGTCGGCGATCGCCGAAGCCCGCCGAATGATGGCCGGCCGCGCCGGCTCCAGCTCCGTGTCGGCTTGCTGCCGCCAGGTAGCCAGCTGGTCCAGGCTCAGGCCGGGATACCAGGCCTTGACGAACTCCAGCGCCCGCCTGGCACCGGAGCGAGCCGCCGACGCCTTCCAAGCCTCGAAGCGGCCGACTGCCACCTCCAGCCAGTCGGCGGTCCGACTGGGGGTGCGAGGGACCACTTGGCCGGGCCAGAGGGCGGCCAAGACCTGCGCCCCAGCACGCTGAAGCCGGCGGAGTAGCCGGTGAGCCGGCTGGATGCGAGCCTGGATCGCCAGGAGCTGTTCCTCCAGCGAGCGGCCGGCGGTTGGCGAGATCTCAAAACCGGCCTGCCTTCGCGCTTGGCGACGGGCCTCGATGGCCTGGTTGGCGGCAGTCGAATAGCCAGGGAAATACTCTGTGCGAAGAAGAAGAAAGGAAGAAAAGAACACCAAAATCAGAAAACAAGCCAAAGTGGCAGATGGCAAGAAAGGACGGAGAGGTAGGCGGCTTACCGTCAACCAGATCTTCGATCTGGCCGTAGCCAGAGACCAGAGTCTGCCTGGACTCAGCCCAGCCAGCCGCCTCCGTCTCGAACTCGGCCTAGAGAGTGGCTTCACGATCCTGCACAGCCTTCAACGCCGCCTTGTGGCCTTCCTCCTGGTCGGCCAGCTTCTTGACCAGGCAGTCGCGCTCCTGCACCAAGGCGGCGAGCTCGGCATCCTTGGCACGAAGAGCAGTCTGGGACTCCCCCAGCTGTGCCCTCAGAATGGCGTTGGCCACTGCAAAGTCAGAAGAAGAAGAAGAACAGTAAGAAATCGTCAAGGAAGATCCGACCCGACTGCTCAGCAGTCGGCCCGAATCTCGGGGACTACACCCAGTGGGTGCGCTGACGCGCCCCCACATGAGATAATGAATAAACCACGTACCTCGGCTCTCAGTAAGATCGGCGGTCTTCTGAGTCAGCTCCCGAGCCTGGGAGTTGAAGGCGGCCGCTCGAAGGTTGTGGTAGTCCTGCAAGATGGACAGAAGACCGAAGTGAGAATAAAAATAGCAAAGGCAAATCCACCAAGAAGTTCCAAGCCGCCTGCTCAGCAGCCGACTCGGAACTCGGGGACTACACCCAGTGGGTGCGCTGACGCGCCCCCACGGAAGAAATCAAGATCAAGAAGAAACAAGACAGGAGTACTAACCCGTATGGCCGCCCGCGTTGCGAGGGACTCGTCGGTGAACTGCCTCAGCGCCGCGGCTTGGCTTTGGAGCCGGGTCCGGACGTCTTGTGCAGCCACGTTCACTACGGCTGTCCCTCCGCCTGGCGTCCACCCCGAGGTAGCGCTGGCCGCCTCCGCGTCTCGGGCCGACGAGCTGGAGCCCACGGCCGGCTGTGGCTCCGACGCGGCCTTCCCCGCGCGCCGGCTCGGCGGCACCCGGACCGCCACCTCAGCCCCCGCGGCCGGCTCGCCCTTCGCCGACTGTGCAGGCGGCGGATCAGGCTGGCCGCCTTGGGCCGCCCCAGTTGGCGGGGTCGGCTCCGGCGCCTTCTCCAAGATGATGATGTCGTCACCGCTTCCCCCCAGCCCCGGCTGGTCGCCACTGGCTCCCCCTGGCGAGGGTTCCATGTCCCCAGGCGCCATGACGCGCAGCGGGGTGACCATCAAAACCTCCCCCGCCGCCGCCGCGGCCTCAGCCTCTGCCTGGGCCCTGGCTGCGGCCTCGGCGAGTGCCTTCGCCGCCTCCTCCTCCCATGCCGCCTGGGCGGCCGCCGCCTTCCGTGCCTCCGCCTCCCGTGCCTCCTGCTCCTCCCGCGCCTCCCGCGCGTTCCTTTCCGTCGCCTCCTGGAGGTCGGCGCGGGGGTCCACGCGGCGGGTGGTGCTCCCAGAGCCCCTTGGAGACTCGACGACGGAGCCGACAGCTGCCCGCTCAAGTGACAACGGAGCTCTGATCGTTGAAGAAAAAGACTAGAGTTCAAGAACCACCAAAGAAAAGAAAGAAAGAGAGTACACAAAGAAAGATTCGGACTTACGCCGACACGGTCTGCGGTTGCTTCACCACCTTGCGGAAACGAGCCACCTTCGCGGCCGCCTCCTCCCGCCTGGTGGCTGCCGCCCCGCCTCTGGGTTTCTTCATTCGGCTGCCGAACAAGCCCTGGGTGGCGCGACGCTTCTGACCTCCACCCCGAGCAGGCTGCGCGGCGGAGGAGCCCGCGCCGTGTCCAGATGCCGGCTGGCGGCGCGGGACGGCTTCGGCTTCATCGTCGTCCGGCCAGTCGTCAAAGGTGGCAGTGAACCCGGAGCCGCCTGTTTCGCCGCCGGCTTGGCCTCCGCCCGGCTCGACGTCGTCGTCCATATGGACCGCCCCCAGGTCGGGGTCCTCCAGGTCATGTTCGGTCCGGTCGGGGACGAAGCGGCGCTCCGCGTCTGACCCGCCGGCTGGCCGAAGCAGAGGGCTCTGTCGAAGAACAAGCCGACTAAGTCAGAGTCGGCCAAGAGATGCTTGGCAACAAGGCTGAGAGAGAGAAAAAGACACAGGGAGAGCATACCGTAGGCGGCGGATTGGCTCGGCTATACGGCTCCTTGCGGAACTGCCACTCTTCGGTGAGTTTGCAGTTCGCAAGGTAGTTCACCATGTAGGCGACCTCCTCGCATGGCATCTCCTTGGTGCACATTCGGCTCGGATCGAGCTGGCCGCTCATCTGACAGATCAGATGAGGCCGGCTCTGGAGTGGAAGAACCCGGCGCGTGACGAACGCGGCCAGAAGGTCGGGCCCCGTCAGGCCCTCCGACTGGACCATCACCCGCAGTCGGGCGATGGCGGCGTTTCCCGCCGGCGACAGCGTCACAGCCCGGAAGGACCACTGGGGCAGCCTGCCCACCGGTGGGCCGGCTACGTAAGACGGCAGGTTGATGTAGTCGCCCCGTGGAGCGATGTTCCGCACGTAGAAGTACGACTTCTGCCACTTCTTCACCGATTGGATCAGCGCGATGACGGGGAAGGGGTTGTCGGCAGCCGATCTCCGCGACGCGATGAAGGCGCCGGTATGAGCCGGCACGCCCTTAATGCACGTGCCCAGCTTCGACTGGAAGAACTCCCCCCAGAGCTCAAGGGTGGGGAGGACGCCGAGATAGCCCTCACACAGGGTGACGAAGGCGGACAGCAGCACCACCGCGTTGGGGGTGAGATGGTGCGGCTGGAGCTGATAGAAATCGAGCCAGGAGCGGAAGAAGGCGCTCACTGGCAGGCCGAAGCCGCGCAAGAAGTGCGAGCGGAAGACCACCCGCTCGCCCTCCTACGGCCTCTGCGAGATTTCCTTCGCCGGCGCGAGGCGGACCTCCACTTTGTCCGCGCTGGGCAGCCGCCGCGTGTCGCGGAGGAAGTCGACGTGGTCGTCATGGACGTTGGAGCCGTCCCAATCCCCGCCAAGCTGCTCTATGGTGGGAGGCATGGCGAAAGCTAGCACGGCGGCGGAGGAGCGTGCGGTGGAAGAGCGCGGCGGCGAGGCACTGTCGCAAGAACTGGCAAGAGGAAGAAGACGGTGGAAGTAGGAGGAGCGTGCGAGGGCCTGCCGCCCTCCACCTCCCCCTACTTATAGCCTCACGAGGCCGAAGAGGCCGGACGTGGGGGGGGGGGACGTGGGATTAACTACGCCCACTCCCCCCACGTCTCGCGATTATTGCGCATAAATGCGAGCCGAAACTGCTGAACGGAACGTGCGGGCGGTTTCGGGATACAAAGGATCCGCGCCTGGGCCGGGGCGCGGACGTGGCGGGCCCCCTCCCTGCGGCGACGTCCCGTCACGCGCGTGGGCTGGCAGGCTTTCCGGCCACGTGGTTCGCCGACGGCCCGTGGCCGGCCCGCGGCCCGGTGCACGTGCCAGCGGGCTCCCGCCCTCCGACTCCAGAAGATTTCGACTCAGGCGGCGCACCTGACCAAGGCCGGCTCCCAGCTGCCGGCTTGTCACGATAGGAAGCTGATCGAGCTTCTCAACCCCCACTCCACCTCGAAGCCCAATCAGCTTCGGGGACTACTGTCGGAGTAAATGGCCACGGGTAGCCTAACCGACTGCCCCTGGTTCTAATGAAAAAATTATCAGGCCTTCGGGCCTCCAAGCACTCCGAGCATTGGGCCGCCTTCCCTGGCCGGCTACCTCTGAAGCCGACTCCCGGAAGGCGACCCAGCCTCACCAACTCCTCCCCAGGACGACTACGGGTGGCCGACTCCAAGAAGCCGGCCAAGAAGGACGCCGACTCCTAGGAGCCGGCCGAGACCATAACCACCAAAGCTGTTCCCACATAACGGCGACACGACAGGGTGTGGCCACAGTGCGGCCCACTACCCCCAAAGCCCGAGGCAGGAATGGCTACAGGAGGCCGTACGGGACGGCCGTCTCCCGTGCGGCTCGGCACTGTAGCCATGCTGGCCTCGACGTCACCCACGACCGACTCCCGTACGGTCCGCGGGCGGCGGGCCCCTTCAGCCAGAGAGAGGCGTGAAGGCGGCCCGGCCTTTCCCAGTCGGCCAAGAGCGTAGCCGGCCTCCAGAAGCCGGCTACTCCCTTCCTCGAAGCAGGAGCCCCATTAAGGAGACAAGACGAGGTAAGGCTACAGTGAGAGCCCCCGAGGCGGCCCACTGTAGCCACGCTTACCTCGACAAAGCCCTCGTCATCAGAGGCGCGGCTACAGTAAGCAGCCGCCGACAAGACCCTAGGCGGTGGGGCCGGCCTGTCGACCAAGTAGCCGGCAGCCGGCGGGACCCACCAGCCTGCGGGACCCAGCAGCCGGCGGAGAAGCCGGCGAGCGTAGACACTGACGGCTGGGACCAGAGCCCAGCCGGATTACCATTGTACCCCCGGGGGGTAGGCCTATATAAACCCCTCGGAGCACCCATGCAAAGGGTTGGCCTCTGAGCATAGTTGGCTTCCAAGCATAGCACACACACCATAGATAGAGGGAAGCAAGAGCTAGCCTTGTTCTTCTTCCCCCTTGATCCCAAACAGCTCTAGGAGCGATTGTAGCTACCCTTTCTCAATCTAGTGATCATGCGGAGACCCCGCAGAGCAGGACTAGGGGTGTTATCTCCTCGGAGAGCCCCGAACCTGGGTAAGATCCGCCGGCGTGCATGTCTTCGCCTCATCCCGTTTCCGGGCACCGGCGACGTTTTATTGGCTCCCACAATGATAAGCCATCCCTTGGCATATGTCGCACCAACCACCCGACAGCCCCCGACAACACGGGTAAAAGGGCCCAATATGTCGAGCCCCAGACCAAAAATGCCAAGAAAGAGGAATCGTTTGGAGAGCTTGAGCTGGTTGATGGATTTTCTTTGAATGGAACTGACACGCTTCACACTTGGTTACTAGTGCAGTCGCATCCTGGAGGGCAGTGGGCCAAAAGAAACCTTGCCGGCAAGAGCCCTTGATCCTATGTGAGAGCCACATATGCCTCCATGTATCTCTGCCAACAGCTCCAGTCTGTCCTCCCGAGAATGCACTTCAATTTCACGCCGTTCGATCTTTTTCTATACAGGACATCGTCCACAAACTGGTACATGTTAGATCGACGGGCTACTTTCTCTGCTTCTTCCTATTCCTCAGGGAGTTCCCCTGTTTGGTGGAACTGAACGATGTACTATGCCCATGCTGGAGCCTGAGGCTCGACGGCAAGGACTAAAGGCATGTCTCCTGCCATGGGAGCAGTTGTCTCTACAGCAAGGACTTGAGGCCCTACCGGAGCCTGTCGCCCCCGGGCAAGCTTGGCGTCGTCCCCGACAACTTCCTTGCCAGCGGCTCCTAGGAGCTCTGCGGGAAAGTACTTGTCGGGGCTCAACTTTCTTCGCTTGTTCTGTCCTGCTGATGGTCCAATGGATGGCTGAGTTAGTTGGAGCACAAAGGTCACTAGTTCCACAGGTAACTTGAGGGCATCACGTTTTGACAGGTCATCGATAATGTTGTTCTCTGCTTGCAGACCGTCAAAATGCTCCTCCAATTTCCTCACTTCATCTATGTAAGCTTCCATCAATGGGCTCTAATAATCTTTGTTGACTTGCTTGACAACAAGCTGTGAATCACCTCTGACAATGAGCTTCCTAATTCCAAGATCTGCCGCGATCCTGAGACCGGCAAGCAGTCCCTCATACTCTGCAGTGTTGTTTGTTGACCTCTCCCGGGGAAAGTGCATATGGACTACGTATTTGAGGTGCTCTCCGGTGGGCGCGAAGAGCAGCACACCAGCACCGGCGACTTGCAGCGAGAAAGCCCCATCAAAATACATAACCAAGTCACTGCTCGTTTCCTTGCCGGGGAGAGTGGTTTCTTGAATCTCCTCATCAGGCGTTGAGGTCCATTCTACAATGAACTCCGCCAAGGCTCTGCTCTGAATTGTTGAAGTGCTTTCAAACCTGAGACCAAAGCTTGACAGTTCCAACGCCCACTCCACAATCCTTCCAGTTGCATCTGGGTTGTGTAAGATCCGTTGCAATAGGAAGCGAGTGATGACGGTGATCTCATGTGCCTGGAAATAGTGGCGCAGCTTCCTCGAGGCCATAAGGAGGCCGAAGAGCAACTTCTGCACGCGAGAGTACCTTGATCTAGCCCCTGCAAGAGGGAGCTGACAAAATAAACTGGGTGCTGCACCATCTTGTTCTTCTGCGCTGCTTCATTTGTTTGCATAGATCCTGTCTTGCTGGCACCAGACTCTGCCGGGGGTCTTGCCTTGTTGGCACCAGACTCTGCCGGGGATCTTGCCTTGCCAGAACTAGACTCTGTCAGGGGTCTTGCCTTGCCAGCACCAGACCCTGCCGGGGCAAGCTGCGGATCGTCATTCGACGGTCTTGCCTCCACCGCTGCTTCTTCATCAACTTCTCTCTGCGCCACTAACCACTTGATTCGTTGCCGCTAGAGATAGTAGCAACGAATCTTGCGGTTTAGGGGAGACTATTGTTGGCGTAGAGGAGAGGCACCTCTTCAAATCTTACAGTGCTGCCTCCGCTTCCGGAGTCCATTTCATTGGGCCTACCTTTTTCAAGATCTTGAAAAAGGGCAGGGCGCACTCAACAGATTTGGAGATGAACCTACTTAAAGCAGCAACGCAGCCAGCAAGCTGATGCACATCTTTGACTCGTCTTGGTGCGTCAATCTGGTCAATCGCCTTGATCTTGTCGAGGTTCACCTCAATCCCACGCTGAGACACAAAGAACCCGAGAAGCTTGCCGGATGGGACACCAAACACACACTTCTCAGGGTTGAGCTTGAGATTGATCTTGCGCAAATTTGCAAATGTTTCTTCCAAATCTTGCACGAGTGTTGCCCTGTCCTTGGTTTTGACCACTATATCATCCATATATGCTTCCGTATTTCTACGTAGCTGGGGCTCAAAACCGATCTGGACTGCTCTGGCAAACATTGAACCAGCGCTTTTCAACTCGAAAGGCATTCGTATAAAACAATACGTACCACATGGGGTGATACATGCGGTCTTCTCTTCATCTTCCTTCGTCATGAAGATTTAAGCGTCAAGAAACGACAACAAGTCACACCCGGCAGTGGAGTCCACGATCTAGTCGATGCATGGCAAGGGGAAAGGATCCTTTGGACATGCTTTATTGATATCTGTATAATCAACGCACAGCCTCCATTTCCCATTCGCCTTGCGCACCACAACCGGGTTGGCCAACCACGTTGGGTGGAGCACTCCTCTGACCAAGCCTGCCGCTTCCAACTTCCTAATCTATTTGGTGATAAACTCTTGCCGCTCCAAAGCTTGCTTCCTGACCATCTACTTGATGGGCCACGCATGAGGACAGACAACAAGATGGTGCTCAATCACCTCTCTGGGAACGCTGGGGATGTGAGATGCTTGACATGCAAACACATCGACATTCGCCCGCAGGAAGGCAATGAGCGTGCTTTCCTATTTGCTATCGAGGGTGGAGCTTATAGTGAAAGCTCCGCCCGTGCCATCCTCCTTGACGGGCACCTTCTTAGTTGCTGGTGGGGATGCCTTGGATTTCTTGCTCTTGCCGGTGGAGCTCTCTGGCATGTCCTCGACGGGAACGCAACACTCTGAGGAGTCGCCTTGCCAGAGTGAGTGCAAGAGGTCTTGGCGGTTTTCTCCCCCCGAGAGCTCCAGTGGCAGGACCAAGCGCCTTGGCGGCGGGTGCTACAACTGCCTGCCAGTAGAGTTGGTCGGTGCAGATAAGTGCATCTTTCTTGTCGGAGTTGACAGTGATGATGCTCATCAGGTCGGGCATCTTCAGCGTGTTGTAGGCATTATGTGTCGCCGCCATAAACTTGGCCAGTGCTGGACGGCCAAGGATCCCGTTATATGGCAATGGGATCTTGGCGACATCAAAAACGATCTTCTCTGTCCTATAGTTTAGCTCACCACCAAATGTAACTGTTAGTGTGATCTTACCCTTTGGCTGGCTTCTTCCCGGATTGATCCCTTGAAATGTGCCCGTTTCTTCGAGATCTCCATCAGGAATTTGCAACCTCTTGATCACTTTGGGCGAGATCAAGTTCAAACCGGCCCACCGTCAACTAGCATTTTTGTCACCTTGAGGTTGTGAATTGTTGGCGAAACCAACAATGGCAAACACCCGACCGCGGTTGTGCGATCAGGGTGATCCCCAGCGTAAAAAATGAGAGGTGTGTTGGACCATCTCAACGGCTTCTGGGCATCGATCAACACCTCTGTCGCATTAATCTCGCGCGCCCACTGTTTAAGTTGGCGGAGAGAAGAATGTAACGAGGCGCCACCATCAATGCACATGGCTTCTGTAGCTTTTTGAAACTCATGCCCGCTGGACTCGTCATCCTCTTCATGGTCATCATCTCCCTCTTTCTTGTCGCGGCCCCGAGAAGGCCTTTCCTATTGATTCTCCTTGCCACGACGACCTCCTCGGCCACCACGCTTCTTGCCGGACCCCTCAGTGCCATCTTGGCCCTTCTCCTTGTATCGCCTTTCATACTCAGCTTTCTGTCTTTCCACAAGCTGCTCAACTTGCCGACAGTTCTGGAGGTCATGGCCCTCTGTGTGATGGATCTTGCAATATCATTTGTTGGAGCCCTCTGGCTTGTCGGCAGCCGCCAAGGCCTGGCAGGCGGTGCACCCGGCAACCTCCTTGCCGGGGTGGTTAACCTTGGACTTCTTGGCGGTGCCGGGGTTGCCGGATTCCTCGACAGCAAGCACACTTTTGCCCTTGCACTTCCTGTTACACCGTCGGCCCTTCTTTGCCGGGGCGACGACGTCCTCGTCTCCGGAGTCAGTTCCCGCGCCGGCATCTCCGCCGGGGTACTTCCTTCCTTCTTCAACCCGAGCACATCTGTCAGCCAAAACATAAAGCTCAGCGACATCCCTAACCTTGTTCATTGCCAGCTCTTCACGCATCTTGCGGTTGCGCACATTCTGATGAAATGCGCTGATCACAATGGCAGGATGAACATCTGGGATGTTGTACTGCACACGGCTGAATCTCTGTATGTATTTGCGCAAGGATTCGCCATCTTTCTGGGGGACGAGATGTAAATCACTTGCCTGGCCAGGAGCTTGGTGGCCTCCGATAAAGGCGCCAACAAACTCGTGGCACAGATCTGACCAAGAGGAGATGGAATCTACTGGCAGGTGCATCAACCACGACCTGGCATTGGGCTTGAGTACCAATGGGAAGTAGTTGGCGAGCACCTTGCCGTCTCAAGCCCTGGCAGCTTGCATCGCAATGGTGTAGATGCTCAGGAACTCGGACGGATGACTCTTGCTGTCGTACTACTGCGGGACCTCTAGCTTGAACGTGCAGGAAGTGGGCCACTGGAACCGCCGCAGTTCACGGGTAAAAGCTGGACAACCTACCTCGTAAGGTAAGTCGCCAGAATCCCCTGACGCAGGCTTGTCTACAGTGGGCCCTGCGTGCCTATCAGACTGATGGCGCACCTCCCGTCGCTGTTCGATGGTGGTTCGAGCATCTTCTTTGACCCGTTTCGGAAGAACTTGACATTGGTCGCGGCGAGCTCATGGATGGGACGACGCCGTGGATCCGTCATCGCGGGCATCGACCCGTCGAGCTGGCCAGCGCTATAGTCGTGGTGGAGGAGAGTGCACCATGGTCGCAACACCTCCAATTCTTCCACCGTCGGCACGCGCCGGCTCGGTGGACCGCCGCCGCGAAGGACCTGCCTCCTGGTGCCCATCTTTATTGGCAAAACCAATAAGGCTCTGGATAGCAGCTCTCCATTCCTCTTGCTTCTCCGTAGCGGGAGGGAAATCCACGAGTAGCTGCACTCGCGCCAACGCTTCGGCTGGTGTAGGTGGCAGCGACAGGCGCGAAGAACGGGAGGTGCTCAGACTTCTAACCACGTTAGAAGGAGCCCCATCACAGTTCCGCGGCCGTGCGCCGTTTCCACCAGCATCTTGGCATGCATGCGGGCCCTGCGCATCTCGAGAATGATGTCGAGGGCTCTTTTCGTGGGGACGCTCGGGGTCACCAACGTCGCGGCGCTGCTCCTCGCGCACGACCTGGGAAGACCGCGGCGCATGCGCCGGCGGGGGTGCCTTGGAGGTCGCTGCACCGCCCGTAGGCTGCACGGCTCCGTCCTTGGACCCAGCGGCATGCAGGTCGTCGTCACGGCCGTGGACGATACCGCTCGCCTAGCTCCGGCTGCCAGAACACCATGGATGCTCGATATCTTCACCTCCACTAGCGTCTACTGCATCGCCCGTCCGTGCTGGCACGGGCGGATCAGCCGCAGACAAACCGATCACCATGATTTCCTTCTTCTTGGGAGACATGGTGATCAATAAACCGACGAGCTAACTTCTAGATCAGGTTTGCACAACCTTCACCCGCCTACCTGGCGCGCCAAAGATGTCGGGGAAACGGCACCTATGGGATCCTGTGGATCCCTTCTACGGTTTGGCAGGGAAGAAGTGTGTACAAAGAGCAGATCTAATGATCAACACGAAGGATTTTTACCCAGGTTCGGGCCACTCAGAAGCGTAAAACCCTAGTCCTGCTTTTAGCGTATATTGAGTGTTCTTGAGCTTCGGCTAGCTGCTACGCATGCAAACTAGGCCGGAATGTCCAAAAAGTCCCTCCCGGTATCGCCTTGGGCCTCCTTTTATACCAAGGGGCGTCCACAGCGGCGTACATGCACACAAGAGGTGTAAAGTTGCTACAGTGTACATGCTTATCACTGACGTTTGAGGACAAATGCATTAAATGCGTTGTTATGTGCCCCCTAACTTTATTGGGGATGGAAATAGAGCACGTCCCGTCCGTCGCCGCCTCACCCCATCTTGACATGCATCCAGGATGATGAGGCATGCAATGCCAAGCTGACTGGCTAGCCGCTGCACTGGAGTGGTGGCAGGCTCTTCACGAAGATCTGCATGCCACCACGCAGGTGCTTGCCTGGCTGGCTGGCTAGTTGCTGCGCTTGGAGCGGTGGCGGGGCGGCGGAACCTTGCCGTGTGCGAGCCTTGCCGCGGCCTCGCAAACGCCCCCGGCAAGGATCTTGCCGAGGGGCCTCGCCAGCATCCCCGACAAGAACCTTGCTGGGAACTTTCCCTTCTGGTCTTCACAAAGATCTGCATGCCACCACGCAGACGCCCCCGGATCTTGGTCTTGACATTGTCGAGGGTGATCGTCTTGCCGGTGCTTCGCAAACCATCCTGGCAAGGATCTTGCTGGGGCCTCACGAGCCATCCCGGCAAGGACCTTGCCGAGGGCTCAACGTGCCTTCTGTTCTCTGATTACTGGCTCGGAAGCTGTCTTGGTCTCTTCGTATTTGCTCCCAACTGTCCCTGGCAGGCCTTGCCGCAAGTATGGCTGGAACTGCCCGTGCACAAGTACGGGGTACTAAAGGGCTCAAACTTTAGCGTGACAGCCTGGTTTTTGCCTTCTCTCTTTTTCCGGACTTGTTTTGCCTCTGCTTTGAATTTGGGTTTTTTGAATCAATTCAAATGGACTTAAACACTTGGGCATGTCCTTGATTTTCACCCAAGTGACCCATCCATCTCTTATTCATCATTCTTTCTCTAAAAAATCCCCAAAATAACCCAAGGAATATTTTTCATAAAAGAAAAATATTCATTTTCTTCTCTGAAACTAAATTAAGAAACTTGTGCTCCAAAGCAACCCCCATTTTTCTTGCTTCCAAAAATCTAAGAAAATTCTTAAATATTCTTTGGACCTTGGCCCACTCCCTGAGCAAAAATATTGCATAACTTTTTGGAATATTTTTGCTACGAAAAATCATTTCTATTCTGACCCCAAAATGCAGTTTCTACAACAAGTATGCTTTTCCTTGATCCAATGAGGCTGATTTTTCTAGAGCCTCATTACCCTCCTAAGTAAAGCTTAGCTCCAGAAGATTAACCCTAATCTCCTTCTAGAAGCCATCCAAACTTGGTGACCAAGTTTCTGTCCAGAAACTTGCCAAGTAGCTCTAGTCTTATCTGGTCGGCCTGGCAGTCTGCCATCTCTTCCTCTAGACTGAACACTGCACGGACAACACACTAGACATGGTTTGGCATCGCGTGGGCATCGTTTTGACCATGCCAGCGTGGTGACGACGTGAAGACACGGCCCTGACAACGCGTCCGACGTGCTCCGCGTTGCGCCCACGCGTCTGTTCGGCGCGTGCTCGTTCCAGAGCTCGCCGTCGACTGCCGCACCACGCCACCGTCTTCGTCCCATCGCCCTTGACCCCTCCCTGCCGCTCGCCAACGCTGGAGCAGCCGCAACGAGCACAGGCACGTCGCAGCCAAAGCCACAGTGCGCCTGTGCCCCTGTCTTCTTCTCCAACCGCCTCCTGTGCTTGGCTTCGAGCTTCACAGTGCCCGCGTGAGGTCTGAAGCTTTGCCCCCTCCCCACTGGCGCTCCTCGTCGCTGCGTGCCGCTTCCAGAGAGCTCCGGCGGAGCCACGTACCCCCACCCCCTCCGCCTATAAATTCGGACCCCTCCAGCCTCTCCGAGCACTCCAAGCTCACCGCCCAACCTCCACAAACCCGGAGCATAGCGGCAGCCCAACCGGGCAGGCCTCTGGCCACCGTCCCCGACCCGAGCTCGCCGGCTATCCCCACAGCCCCTCCTCCTCACTCCAGTGCCCCTCAAACTCAATCCACTCCTCAGGCGACTCCCTAGTGGCCCACTGGTGCTGTCCGAACCCGTAGGAGCCCCTGGTGCAGCCCCACGTCGCCGTCTTCTTCAACTCCGGTGAGCTCTGTCTTCTGCAGCCGCTGGAGAAGCCCTTTCCAACCCCGCTCGTCCACCTCTCGCCATGCCATGGGTACAACCAGGTGCGTGAGCGTCTCCTCTATCCACCCATCCCTCTCGAGCTGGCCGCCGAGCCCTCCTCACCGGAGAAAGCACCGGCGAAGCGCCGCCCGTCTCTATTTTCCCTCTCTCTCCCCTGACCTGACGTGTGGGGCCCACTGTCAGCCTCACCACTCGCGCCCGAAGCGATACGAGTTGAGGCGTATTCCAGGAATACGCCATCGACGTCACCCCCTCTGATTTTCTTTTAATTCAAATTTAAATCAATCTTTGACCAGAAACTTTGACCAACCATAACTTTTAAACCATAAGTCCAAATGAGTTGATTCTTTTTGCATTGTGTTTGTTTTGGAAAGTTCTAGCAGCACAACAAAATGGAGATTTTTCCTTGCTGTCTAGAATTTCTGGTGATTTTCAGAGTGATTCTTGATATTTTCTTTTGCCGTTTTTATTTATTTTCAGAGGGAGAAGTTTGTCTTGAAGATAACCAGGAGGAGTGTGAACCTCCTCTGCACTAAGGCAAGCCACACCAACATTTGTATGGTGTCATTTCAATATCTATGATTTTTTCCAACTTGAATATGAGTTATTTCAGGCATTTAATTATTTAAATGAATATTGCTTATGTTAGTTACTTTGTCATGATTGTATGCTTAGTTTACAGTACTGTTTGAATGTTTGAACTAGTTTAAGGGAGTAGAAGAAATTTTATATTGTGTGGTTATACTTTTGGATATGAATGATGGTAGTTTCATTATGTGATTAATTGATTTTGATATATTATGGTTTAACCAAAATGATGAGTGCTAAAACCAGTAAAGTAGAATCAGAAAAGTCTAATGATGAGTAGTGCAAGAAGAAAGCTTGATGATGTTGATCTGTTTACTTTATGTGGTATGCATTGCATGTCGAATAGTTGCATGATCATGGCATATTGTGACTCGAGTAATTTTATTTCAATTTAAAACTGATGTTAATTCAACTTGAACATAATGTTGATCAAGTCATGGTGCCACTGAATCGAGTTTTTCCCAGTGCAACCACATTTTCCTTTATGGGAAGGTATTTATTCGGTCCGTTGTCATGCCTCTGCTCGGTACCTCCAATGAGGGAAGGTTATGGGCATGCGGTACCCTGGCCCGGTAAGCAAACATAACCTTGTGTGCCCGTTTGTTGTTATGGTACCTTGTCCCCGTTTGGGACCGTTTTGCCACGACGGTGGCCGCTGATGCCTTTGGTAGGCACAGGTCCACCCATGACTTAGCCCAGTGGGGAGTTAGTCGGAGTGGCCGGGAGAGTGTCACGTCAATGAGAGGGTTTTGTCGGAATGCCATTGGTCCACCCGAATGGGAAGACGAGGCCATGGGTTCCGTGGTGTGGGTAAAGTGCGCTACCTCTGCAGAGTGTATTTTCAATCTATCGATAGCCGTGTCCTCGGTTATGGACATAGCTCGTGAGTAAGTCACATCATGGATCAACATTAATAAGTAATCTTGCACACTAAATTTTATGTCTGGCACTGGTTATGTGATGAATTGTGAGATCATGAAGATGATCATTATGGGAACCAAAAGGTTGGTTTCGTTTGTGATCCGGGTATGATCACCGTTTTGGTTACGAGGTAACCCGTCTGGTAAGAGAGTCCGCGGGACTCGGTGTAGAAGTTGATTTATGGGATAATTGATCTTATGCCCCTAGTTGGGTCACACTCGGCAGGTTTACCCCTAGTTTCCAAAAACACTTGTTCTTGCCCAAATCACTTTGCTCCTCTTATGCTTTTGCCCTTTGACTGTTTGACCATCACTTTGAAAACTTCATAAAAAATTCATACTAACTCAGAAAAATTCAAATAAGATATCAAAATGTTCAGAAAAGCATCACCTATATGTGCATGTCATTTACATTCATGAAAAAAGTGTTGGCCAGTCCCCATCTTAGTTTTAGCTCATATGATCTTAGCATGAACAGTAAAATATAAAAATTCTAAAAATAATTTGGTGGCAAACTTTGACCAATGTTTTGAGTGCTTGCCAAGTTTCATATGGGAATGACATTCGTGGAAGTCATGGCAAAAAAACAAAAATCAATGGTCCAAAATTTCATTTTTTTTACCACGACTTCCACGAATGCCATTCCCTTATGAAACTTGGCAAGCACTCAAAACATTGGTGAAAGTTTGCCACCAATTTTTTTTAGAATTTTTAGAATTTTTTTAGATTTTACAGTTCATGCTAAGATCATATGAGCTAAAACTTAGATGGGGACTAGCCAACACTTTTTCATGAATGCAAATGACATGCACATATAGGTGATGCTTTTCTGAACATTTTGATATCTTATTTGATTTTTTCTGAGTTAGTATGAATTTTTTACGAAGTTTTCAAAGTGATGGTCAAACGGTCAAAGGGCAAAAGCATAAGAGGGGCAAAGTGGTTTGGGCAGGAACAAGTGTTTTCGGAAACTAGGGGTAAACCTGCCGAGTGGGACACAACTAAGGGCACCAAATTAATTATCCCTTGATTTATCACTGCATCAGTAGTATGTCTTGCATTGCATTTAACCTGATTAATTGTCATGATATTGTTTGCCATTATGCTTATGCTTGTTGCGAGCTTGCATGCACATTCAATGTACTGACCTGGCGTGTCATGCCAGATTTCAGGAAAGTCGTATCGGATCGGAGTGCTTCCTGTGTCTAGATCGTGTCCACATTGGTGTCCCTGTGCTATGGAGTTCCACTTCGTCGTCGTTCCGCTGCTGCGTAGTTATCGTGATCGAGGCCTCTTCTTGTTCATCAAATAATGTACATATTGTTCAGCCGCACTGTGTGTGTCGCTTGGCCTCGCTACTTGATGTAATATTGAACCTATGTTTCTGCTAGCATCAATAAAGCGGTTGTTTTCTGTACCAAGATGTTGTGTGTTGCCAGAAGACTTGATCTCTGGGCTGGCAATGCAAGGTAATTCGGTTGCTCTGAGCCGGGGTGCCACAACACTTGGTATCAGAGCCGCGCTGACTATAGGACACGCTAGACCGTTGATGCACTAGATGAACGGTAGTTAGCTTAGTTTGAGTGTCGGTAGTAATAAAAATTGGTTGCTGCATTGCATGCATTTTATTTATTGTTATTACTAACCGTGTAATGATTGTGAGTGTAGATGGCTCCAGTTCCGTTCCTGTACCAGTTCGAGCCAGCACCGTACACCTCACTGCACCTGCTTCAGAACGTGTGGCGTCGACTCTACCCAGAGGGTGCTGATCCAGTGTATCAGGTGTATTGGGAGCATCTAGCCGGTTCGCTGTACGAGTATTACGCGGAGGTCACTTTACACCACAGTTCTCCTTCCGGCGCTTACACCCGTTCCTCTAAGGGTGGTTTCGCATCCATGCCGTCCCAGGCCATCCAGTTTGCTGCACTCGAGGCTCTTGTAGACTTGCGCTACAACGAGGTTCACATGCAGGGCCATCCAGGTTTCTACTTCTACCCGTCTCTGCACGAGAACGGGCGTATCCGCTTCCCTTTTATTGATCCGGTGTGCGATCGTCCTGCTAGCCACCTTTCTCGCTATATCGCTGCCAGCTATCTCTTGATCTATGAGTTGGCCCGAGAGTTAACCCGAGCCCGGATAGCCCTTGCCGCTACTCGGAATAGGAACCCTCCTCCTACTATCGGATTCACACCGTTCGTTCCTCCAGCCTCTATTACTCCTGTTACTCCGGTGACCACTCAGGGTACCACGAACCCTTTGGCAGTGACTCCTTGCAGTGCCCCTGTTGCATGGGCTTCCCTTGTCGCTACTCCTGCAGCCCCTATGCTTAGGTCCCACCCTGCACCTGCCCCTGAGGGAGAGTCCTCGAGGCCGCGCCGCCATGTCACTTTTAACACGGAGGTTTCCACTATCAGCTCAGGATTCGAGTCCGGCTCAGGAGAGGAGCCCGCAGCACCAGGCGAGCACTAGATCGGTAGAGTATCCGTAGTCATCATGAGGTTGATGTACGGATGTAGTCATACGTGTCATGATGCTTAGTTTCATGTATGAGGGTAGTCGAACCCGTCATGATGTCCACTTTTCATGTATGAGTTTATGTATAATTATGTTGGAACCTTGTCGGAGGGATTGACCATGGGTAGCCTCATCAACACCCCATAGCATTTCAAGACATCGGGGCTAGCTGTGCCACCCACACCTTTCGGACAAAAGGCCGACCCCTTGGGCCGACTGGTCCAACGGGCCGGCTGCCAGAAGATGGCATGCTCCCAACAGGCGGCCCCGAAGAGCCAGCATCTAGCAGGCGGCACGGCGCCCCCTCAAAGTTTGCACCCATTTACTGCGACGAGACGGGGTGTGGCTATAGTACAACCTGCCACCCCCGAATCCAGGGCGGAACATGGCCATAGTGCGTGTGTACCAAGCAGACACCCCTCACCCAGCGCGGCATTGTTGCCACGCAGCCCGTGACATCACCTACATCAGAGGGAGCCATGCTCCCACGATGGGCGGTCGGTACGGCCCGCAGGCGGCGGACCGTACCTGTCCGTGAGCCACTAGAAGACAGCAAATCCCGAGAAGGAGGCATTGAGGGCGGGCTGACTCCCAGCAGGCGGCCCTGCTTCCCATCGGAGTCTGCGCGCCATTAATCCGATGAGACGGGGCGTGGCTACAGTGAGCACCCACCAGGCGGCGGGACTGTAGCCATGCGCCCCCCGACAAAGCCTCCGTCATCAGGGGCGAGGCTACAGTATAAAGCAGTCAACCTGGCCCGCAGGCGGTGGGCCCTACCTGCCGGTCAAGTTCACGGCAGCCGGCGAGACCCACCAAGTGGCGGACCCCAGCAGCCGGCGGAGAAGCCAGCGCCCAGAGACACTGACGGCCAGGTCCTACACCCGGCTGGATTACCATTGTACTCCTGGGGGGTAGGTCTATGTAAACCCCCCAGGCTCACCCATGCAAAGGGTTCAGAACCCTAGCCTTCATACACACACCCATAGAAGGAGAAGACAGAGCTAGCCATGCTCTTCTTCCTCCTCTAGCTGAAACAGCTCAAGGAGCACACTTGTAGCTACTCTATTGACGATAGTCATCATGCGAAGACCCCGCAGAGCAGGACTAGGGGTGTTATCTCCATGGAGAGCCCCGAACCTGGGTAAGACTCGTAGGCGTTCGAGGTCTCGCTCACTCCCGCTTCTAGGACCCGGTGATGTACTCCTGTCCCCATCCATGATAAGCCACCCCCTCGCATATGTCTCTAGATATCCCCGACATTTGGCGCCCATCATGGGGCTAAGTGCACCGTTGGCCAGAAACACGTTCTGGACGGGAACCCTCTTGCTTCCTGGCGAGCGCTGCCAGCCCGGCACGCCTGATGGCCTTTGTGTCGACGCGCTGCGCGGCGTGGAAGCCGCTTGCGCCGCAAGCTGCCTCGCTGATCTCATCGGCGCCGATCAGCCTCTTTGATGAGCCCGTGCCCGACGCGAGAGTGGCCAGCTCCGAGAGCTGCCGCGTCGACCTCCTCGGCAAGCTCCACATCGCCAATGAGCCCGCCTCCGACCTGGAGTCCATCGGCTCCATCGACCCGCCCGTCGAGATGCTCGTCGACTCTGACGCGGCATACACCGATGCCTTCCCTGGCAACATGGTGATCATCGATGACCTGCTCCCTCCCGCGGTCAGCAATCCTAGTGCCATCACCATCACGGAGGTGCTGGTCACTAGCCACGACGGAGCCTCTAACGGGGCCGGCCAGGACCCGCTGCAGGCGGCAATGCGGGGCATGTCCGCACTTGTGGCGGCAGACGCAGATGGGGCAACGCTGGAAACATTCTGCGTATCGCTCCTCGACAACACCAACAAACTGGCGACCATGAGATGCCTCACTGAAGACTACCAGCACGAGATCGACCGCGCCGTGTGTGGCACGCCGTCTGCTGGCGAACCTAGCCGAGTGGGCACGATTCGGCAGCGCGGCGTGGCTATCGCCAGCATGCTGGGAGTTGAACACCCGGTCTATGCCACCCCGATGGAGAACTTGCGCGCCGCCCAGGCGGCTGCAGACGAACTGGACCACCTGGAGGGCGATGAGCATCGCTACATGACGGCACGCCTCCAGCAGCTCCTCGACACGGCTACCGCGCAGCAGGAAGCTGGCTGCCGTGTGGTGGAACCCAGCGTGCAAGCCGAAAACCATCCCCCCCTGCCATGAGAACGGGGCGACCTCCCGGTCCCCGATAGGCGGCGCCCGCAATCGGCGAGACCAAGAGCCGGCTGCTAACCGCAGTCGGCACACACGCATCACGATTGTGCGCGACCAAGACGGCCGCCCACGAGCAGAAGAGCGGCGGGACGATCGACCGTTTCCCCCTCGTAGGGAGAGGCGGGCTTCCCCACCGCCTGTTGAGCATCCGACTCTCGGAGGCCAGCTAGGCCCCCATGAAGGAGTCGGAGAGAATGACGCCTGCCATCGGATCGACCAGCTTGCTCGGTCCCTGGTGGTAGAAGAAGAAGATGTAATCCGCCCGCCCTATTTTGGCCCCCGCATTCGCGACGAGCCCTTCCCCAAAGGGTTCTCGCTCCCTCGAGACACTCCCAAGTACAACGGCTCAATGAAGCCAGAGGACTGGCTGGTCGACTACTCCACAGTCATCAGCATAGCAAACGGCAACAAGCGCGTTGCCGTGAAGTATGTTCCGCTCATGCTCCAGGGCACGACCCGAACATGGCTGGACAGCCTCAAGACCTGCAACGTCAACAGCTAGCTGGACTTCGCCGATGTCTTCATCTGCAACTTCACTAGCACCTACAAGCGGCCGCCCAAGCCTCGCCAGCTCTCCATGTGCGTCCAAGGCCCGATTGAGTCCACCCGCGACTACCTGACACGCTGGGCCGAGCAGCGCAACTCCTGCGAAGGGGTGCACGAGGTGCAAGCCATAGAATACTTCACCGCCGGGTCCAGAGAGGGCACCCTGCTCAAGCACAAGCTCCTCTGCGACGAGCTGGCCACACTCGATGAGCTGCTGATCATAGCAGACAAGTACGCCACAGCCGACTCCTCCATGAAGTAGGAGCTTCGGGTGGACGCGTCCGGGAAGGTGCTCCCCCCGGCTCCACAGACGCCGGCTAGGGACAGCAGCCAAACGACAACAAGCGCAAAGCCCCGCAGCCGGCTTCCACCAGCCGGCCAGTGGCAACAGTTGAAGACCAGTAGCCGGAGGGGTGATACGTCCATTTTGCATCATGCTTTTATATCGATATTTATTGCATTATGGGCTGTTATTACACGTTATGTCACAATACTTATGCCTATTCTCTCTTATTTTACAAGGTTTACATGAAGAGGAAGAATGCCGGCAGCTGGAATTCTGGGCTGGAAAAGGAGCAAATATTAGAGACCTATTTTGCACAACTCCAAAAGTCCTGAAACTCCACGGAAGTTATTCTTGGAAATAATAAAAAATAATGAGCGAAGAAAATACCAGAGGGGGCCCACACCCTGGCCACGAGGGTGGGGGCGCGCCCCGCTGCCTCGTGGGCCCCCTGGTGGCCCTCCGGTGCCCATCTTCTGCTATATGAAGTCTTTTGTCCGAGAAAAAAATCAGAAGCAAGCTTTCGGGACGAAACTCCGCCGCCACAAGGCGAAACCTTGGCTGAACCAATCTAGGGCTCCAGCAGAGCTGTTCTGCCGGGGAAACTTCCCTCCGGGAGGGGGAAATCATCGCCATCGTCATCACCAACGCTCCTCTCATCGGGAAGGGGTCAATCTTCATCAACATCTTCACCAGCACCATCTCCTCTAAAACCCTAGTTCATCTCTTGTATCCAATCTTTGTCCCAAAGCCTCAGATTGGTACCTGTAGGTTGCTAGTAGTGTTGATTACTCCTTGTAGTTGATGCTAGTTAGTTTATTTGGTGGAAGATCATATGTTTAGATCCTATATGCATATTAATCCCCCTCTGATTATGAACATGAATATGCTTTGTGAGTAGTTAAGTTTGTTCCTGAGGACATGGGAGAAGTCTTGCTATTAGTAGTCATGTGAATTTGGTATTCGTTCGATATTTTGATGAGATGTATGTTGTCTCTCCTCTAGTTGTGTTATGTGAACGTCGACTACATGACACTTCACCATTGTTTGGGCCTAGAGGAAGGCATTGGGAAGTAATAAGTAGATGATGGGTTGCTAGAGTGACAGAAGCTTAAACCCTGGTTTATGCGTTGCTTCGTAAGGGGCTGATTTGGATCCATATGTTTCATGCTATGGTTAGGTTTACCTTAATACTTCTTTTGTACTTGCGGATGCTTGCAATAGGAGTTAATCATAAGTGGGATGCTTTTCCAAGTAAGGACAGTACCCAAGCACCGGTCCACCCACATATCAAATTATCAAAGTACCGAATGCGAATCATATGAACGTGATGAAAACTAGCTTGACGATAATTCCCATGTGTCCTCGGGAGCGTTTTCCTTCATATAAGGAATTGTCCAGGATTGTCCTTTGCTACCAAAAGGATTGGGCCATCTTTCTGCACTTTATTTACTTTTATTACTTGTTACCCGTTACAAATTACCTTATCACAAAACTACTTGTTACCGATAATTTCAGTGCTTGCAGAGAATAGCTTGCTGAAAACCGCTTATCATTTCCTTCTACTCCTCGTTGGGTTCGACACTCTTACTTATCGAAAGGACTACGATAGATCCCCTATACTTGTGGGTCATCAAGACTCTTTTCTGGCGCCGTTGCCGGGGAGTGAAGTGCCTTTGGTAGGTGGAATTTGGTAAGGAAAAATTTATAAAGTGTGCTGACATTTACTGTCACTTGTTACTATGGAAAGTAATCCTTTGAGGGGCTTGTTCGGGGTATCTTCACCCCAACCGGTAGAGCAAATAGTTGATCCTCAACCTACTGAACCTATTGAAAATGTTTACTTTGAAATTCCTTCGGGTATGATAGAGAAACTGCTAGCTAATCCATTTGCAGGAGATGGAACATTGCATCCCGATTTACACTTAATCTATGTGGATGAAGTTTGTGGATTATTTAAGCTTGCAGGTATGCCCGATGATGTTATCAATAAGAAGGTCTTCCCTTTATCTTTGAAGGGAGATGCATTAACATGGTTTAGGCTATGTGATGATATGGGATCATGGCACTACAAGCGATTGAAATTGGAATTTCATCAGAAGTTTTATCCTATGCATCTTGTTCATCGTGATCGTAATTATATATATAAGTGTTGGCCTCACGAAGGAGAAAGCATCGCTCAAGCTTGGGGGAGGCTTAAGTCAATGTTATATTCATGCCCCAATCATGAGCTCTCAAGAGAAATGATTATTCAAAATTTTTATGCTCGGCTTTCTGACAATAATCGCTCCATGCTTGATACTTCTTGTACCGGCACTTTTATGATGAAGACTATTGAGTTCAAATGGGATTTATTGGAAAGAATTAAATGCAACTCTGAAGATTGGGATCTCGACGAAGGTAAGGAGTCAAGTATAACACCTAAGTTTGATTGTGTTAAATCTTTTATGGATACCGATGTTTTCCGTAAATTTAGCACTAAATATGGACTTGACTCTGAGATAGTAGCTTTTTTTGGTGAATCTTTTGCTGCTCATGTTGATCTCCCTAAGGAGAAGTGGTTTAAATATCATCCTCCCATATAAGTAAAAGTAGTTGAACCTATTAAAGTTGAAGAAAAGACTATCACTTATAATGATCCTATTGTTCCTACTGCATATGTTGAGAAACCACCTTTCCCTGTTAGAATAAAGGATCATGCTAAAGCTTCAAATGTGGTTTGTAAGAGTAATACTAGAACTTATACACCTCCTGAGCAAACTAAGGTTGAACCTAACATTGCTATGGTTAAGGATCTCTTGGCTGATAATATTGATGGGCATGTTATTTATTTCTGTGAGGAAACTGCTAGAATTGCTAAACCTAGTGCTAAAGATAAACATAGACCTGTGGTAGGCATGCCTATTATTTCTGTTAAAATAGGAGATCATTGTTATCATGGCTTGTGCGATATGGGTGCTAGTGCTAGTGCAATACCTATTTCTTTATATCAAGAAATTATGCATGATATTGCACCCGTTGAGTTAGAAGAAATTGATGTCACCATTAAGCTTGCCAATAGAGATGCTATTTCACCGATCGGGATTGTTAGAGATGTTGAAGTCTTGTGTGGGAAAGTTAAATATCCTGCTAATTTTCTTGTTCTTGGTTCCCCACAAGATAGCTTTTGTCCCATTATATTTGGTAGACCCTTCTTGAACACTGTTAATGCTAAGATAGACTGCGAAAAGGATGTTGTTACTATTGGCTTGGATGATATGTCTCATGAGTTTAATTTCTCTAAATTTCGTAGACAACCCCGTAATGAGGAATTGCCTAGTAAAGATGAAATTAGTGGTCTTGCTTCTATTGTCGTGCCTCCTAATGATCCTTTAGAACAATATTTGCTAGACCATGAAAATGATATGTTTATGAATGAAAGAAGGGAAATAGATGAAGTATTCTTTAAACAGGGACCTATTCTGAAACACAACTTGCCTGTTGAAATCCTAGGGGATCCTCCTCCACCCAAGGGTGATCCCGTGTTTGAGCTTAAACCATTACCTGATACTCTAAATATGCTTATCTTGATGAAAAGAAGATATATCATGTTATTATTAGTGCTAACCTTTTAGAGAAGGAGGAAGAAAATTATTGAAAACTCTGAAGAAGAACCGTGCTGCTATTGGATATACTCTTGATGATCTTAAGGGCATTAGTCCCACTCTATGTCAACACAAAATAAATTTGGAGAAAGACGCCAAACCAGTTATTGATCACCAACGACGGCTGAATCCTAAGATGAAAGAAGTGGTAAGAAAGGAAATATTAAAGCTCCTTGAGGCAGGTATAATTTATCCCATTGCTGATAATCAGTGGGTAAGTCCTGTTCATTGTGTCCCTAAGAAGGGAGGTATTACTGTCGTTCCTAATGATAAAGATGAATTGACCCCGCAAAGAATTATTACAGGTTATAGGATGGTAATTGATTTCTGTAAATTAAATAAAGCTACTAAAAAGGATCATTACCCCTTGCCATTCATTGATCAAATGCTAGAAAGATTATCCAAACACACACATTTTTGCTTTCTAGATGGTTATTCTGGTTTCTCTCAAATACCTGTGTCAGCTGATGATCAAGCAAAGACCACTTTTACTTGCCCTTTCGGTACTTTTGCTTATAGACGTATGCCTTTTGGTTTATGTAATGCACCTGCTACCTTTCAAAGATGCATGATGGCTATATTCTCTGACTTTTGTGAAAAGATTTGTGAGGTTTTCATGGACGATTTCTCCATTTATGGATCCTCTTTTGATGATTGCTTGAGCAACCTTGATCGAGTTTTGCAGAGATGTGAAGAAACTAACCTTGTCTTGAATTGGGAGAAGTGCCACTTTATGGTTAATGAAGGTATTGTCTTCGAGCATAAAATTTCTGAAAGAGGCATTGAAGTTGATAAAGCTAAAGTTGATGCTGTTGAAAGGATGCCATGTCCCAAGGACATCAAAGGTATAAGAAGTTTTCTTGGTCATGCTGGTTTTTATAGGAGGTTCATTAAGGACTTCTCAAAAATTTCTCGGCCTCTGACTAATCTACTACAAAAAGATATACCATTTGTCTTTGATGATGATTGTGTAGAAGCATTTGAAATACTTAAGAAAGCATTAATCTTTGCACCTATTGTTCAACCACCTAATTGGAATTTACCCTTTGAAATTATGTGTGATGCTAGCGATTATGCTGTAGGTGCTGTTCTAGGACAAAGAGTTGATAAGAAACTAAATGTTATTCAATATGCTAGTAAAACTCTAGATAGTGCCCAGAGAAATTATGCTACTACTGAAAAAGAATTCTTAGCAGTTGTATTTGCTTGTGATAAGTTCAGACCTTATATTGTTGATTCTAAAGTAACTATTCACACTGATCATGCTGCTATTTAATATCTTATGGAAAAGAAAGATGCTAAACCTAGACTTATTAGATGGGTTCTCTTGCTACAAGAATTTGATTTGCATATTATTGATAGAAAGGGAGCTGAGAACCCCGTTGCAGACAACTTGTCTAGGTTAGAAAATCTTCTTGATGACCCACTACCTATTGATGATAGCTTTCCTGATGAACAATTAGCTGTCATAAATGCTTCTCGTACTGCTCCATGGTATGCTGATTATGCTAATTACATTGTGGCTAAATTTATACCACCTAGTTTCACATACCAGCAAAAGAAAAAGTTTTTCTACGATTTAAGACATTACTTCTGGGATGACCCACATCTTTATAAAGAAGGAGTAGATGGTGTTATTAGACGTTGTGTACCGGAGCATGAACGGGAACAGATCCTACGCAAGTGTCCCTCTGAATCTTATGGAGGACACCACGCTGGAGATAGAACTGCACCTAAGGTATTACAATCCGGTTTTTATTGGCCTACTCTCTTCAAGGATGCTCGTAAGTTTGTCTTATCTTGTGATGAATGTTAAAGAATTGCTAATATTAGTAGACGTCAAGAAATGCCTATGAATTATTCACTTGTTTTTGAGCCATTCGATGTTTGGGGCTTTGATTATATGGGACCGTTTCCTTCCTCAAATGGGTATACACATATTTTAGTTGATGTTGATTACGTTACTAAGTGGGTAGAAGCTATTCCAACTAGTAGTGCAGATCATAACACCTCTATTAAGATGCTTAAAGAAGTTATTTTTCCCAGGTTTGGAGTCCCTAGATATTTAATGACTGATGGTGGTTCACATTTTATTCATGGTGCTTTTCGTAAAATGCTTGCTAAATATGATGTTAATCATAGAATTGCATCCCCTTATCACCCACAGTCTAGTGGTCAAGTACAATTGAGTAACAGAGAGCTCAAATTAATTTTGCAAAAGATTGTTAATAGATCTAGAAAGAATTGGTCCAAGAAACTTGATGATGCATTATGGGCCTATAGAACTGCATATAAAAATCCTATGGGTATGTCTCCGTATAAAATGGTTTATGGAAAAGCATGTCACTTACCTCTCGAACTAGAACATAAGGCATATTGGGCTATTAAAGAGCTCAATTATGATTTCAAACTTGCCGGTGAGAAGAGGCTATTTGACATTAGCTCACTTGATGAATGGAGAACCCAGGCTTATGAGAATGCCAAACTGTTTAAAGAAATAGTTAAAAGATGGCATGACAAAAGGATACAAAAGCGTGAGTTCAATGTAGGTGATTTTGTGTTGCTATACAACTCTCGTTTAAGATTTTTTTGCAGGAAAACTTCTCTCGAAATGGGAAGGTCCTTACGTTATCGAGGAGGTCTATCATTCCGGTGCCATAAAAATCAACAACTTCGAAGGCACAAATCCGAAGGTGGTGAACGGTCAAAGAATCAAACATTATATCTCAGGTAATCCCATAAATGTTGAAACCAATATTATTGAAACCGTAACCCTGGAGGAATACATAAGAGACACTTTCTAGAACGTTTCAGACTCAAAAAAGGAATAGGTACGTGGTACGGTAAGTAAACCGATTCCAAAACAGTTCTAATGGCAATTTTTCTCCGTTTTGGAATATTTAGAAAAATAGGAAAATAAGAAGCAGTCCGGGAAGGATACGAGGATTCCACGAGGGTGGGAGGCGCGCCCTACCCCCCTGAGCGCGCCCCCTACCTCGTGGGCACCTCGTGTGCTCTCCGGACTCCGTTTTCTTGCACGCTACTTCTTTCGGTCGGTAAAAATTCATTATATAATCTCCCAAAGGTTATGACCACCGTATCACGCAAATATCCTTTGTTTTCGTTTCGAGCTGTTTTTCTGACAGATCTAGATCACCATGATGTCTCCAAGCGCCCCCAAGGACAAGTTCTTCGAGAAAGTCATCAATCCCTACCTCGCGGAGGTGCTGCAACACCCTCAAACCATTGAGATGCGTGATAGGTTGCTGCACATCCGCGATGTTGAGGGACCAAGGAGGACCGGAAGCGTGGAGACGAGGCTCGAAGCAACGGAACAACAAGTTTTCAAGTGCCAGGGGATGGTGGAACGTGGACTCAACACCAACCACATGATGATCGCAGAGTTCACCAACAACCACAAGCTGGATGCCAAGAACATTGGGGAGACCATCTTCAAGCTTCACGAGAAGATCGAGCATCTCCAAGCCCAAATCTATGACCTGCAAAACCAAAACTATGAGTATGAATATAGATTCAAGAGGATGAGTTTGGCTGCAGATTTGAGGATCCCGGAGACTCGATCATCCTTCTATGATGGTGAGCCTATGCCTTGGAAGATGGATAACAAACCCACATCATCAACAACTCCACCATCTTCTTCACCAGCAAAGGAGATATAATCACATGGGTATGGGCACTCCCCTTGGCAACTGCCAAGCTTGGGGGGAGGTGCCCCGGTATCGTATCACCATCACACTCCTATCTTTACCGTTTTTCTTAGTTCGATCCTTTTAGTAATATCTTGATCTAGTAGAATAAAGTTTTAGTATGATTTAGCTTTGAGTTTTGAGTTTTGCCTTATGATCCCTCTATGTAATCGAGTCCGTGAGCTATATAATAAAGATTAGTGTTGAGTCAAGGGCTTGATTATCTTGCTATGATCTTGAGGGAATAAAAGAAAAGGAAAGAATAAAAAGAAATAAAGAGATCATGTTGATCTTATGGGAAGTAATGACTTCACACATAAAGAGTATGATGATTAAAAGTTGTTGAGAGTTGACAAACATAGTTTTGGCCATCGTTGCAATTAATAGGAAGTAATAAAGAAAGAGAGGTTTCACATATAAATATACTATCTTGGACATCTTTTATGATTGTGAGCACTCATTGAAATATGACATGATAAAGAGTTGATGTTGGACAAGGAAGACAACGTAATGGGTTATGCTTTCTTATATCTGAAATAAAGTATATTGTCATGGATCATCCAACATGTTTAGCGTGCCTTTCCTTCTCATGCTAGCCAAATTCTTTGCACCAAGTAGAGATACTACTTGTGCTTCCAAATACCCTTAAACCCAGTTTTGCCATGAGAGTCCACCATATCTACCTATGGATTGAGTAAGATCCTTCAATTAAGTTGTCATCGGTGCAAGCAATAAAAATTGCTCTCTAAATATGTATGATTTATTAGTGTGGAGAAAATAAGCTTTATACGATCTTGTGATGTGGAAGAAATAAAAGCGACGGATTGCATAATAAAGGTCCATGTCACAAGTGGCAATATAAAGTGACGTTCTTTTGCATTAAGATTTCATGCATCCAACCATGAAAGCGCATGACAACCTCTGCTTCCCTCTGCGAAGGGCCTATCTTTTACTTTTATCTCTCACCCTTATGCAAGTGTCATGGTGATCTTCACCTTTCCTTTTTACATTTTATCCTTTGGCAAGCACCTTGTGTTGGAAAGATCCTGATATATATATCCAATTGGATGTAAGTTAGCATGAACTATTATTGTTGACATTACCCTTGAGGTAAAAGGTTCGGAGGCGAAACTATAAGCCCCTATCTTTCTCTGTGTCCGATTAAAATTCCGTAACCACAAGTATTGCGTGAGTGTTAGCAATTGTGAAAGACTAAATGATAGTTGAGTATGTGGACTTGCTGAAAAGCTCTTACATAGACTCTTTCCGATGTTATGATAAATTGCAATTGCTTCAATGACTGAGATTATAGTTCGCTCGTTCTCAATGAAGTTTTTGATTCATACTTTACATTGTGAATAGATTATTACTTGAGCATAAGAAATCATATGACAATATATATATATGTTGCTGTTATAAGAATGATCATGATGCCCTCATGTCCGTATTTTATTTTATCGATACCTCTACCTCTAAAAATTTGGACATATTTATCGTTATCGGCTTCGGCTTGAGGACAAGCGAGGTCTAAGCTTGGGGGGGTTGATACGTCCATTTTGCATCATGCTTTTATATTGATATTTATTGCATTATGGGCTGTTATTACACGTTATGTCACAATACTTATGCCTATTCGCTCTTATTTTACAAGGTTTACATGAAGAGGGAGAACACCGGCTGCTAGAATTCTGGGCTGGAAAAGGAGCAAATATTAGAGACCTATTCTGCACAACTCCAAAAGTCCTGAAACTCCACGGAAGTTATTTTTGGAAATAATAAAAAATACTGAGCGAATAAAATACCAGAGGGGGCCCACACCCTAGCCATGAGGGTGGGGGCGCGCCCTACCCCCTGGGCGCGCCCCCTGCCTCATGGGCCCCCTGGTGGCCCTTCGGTGCCCATCTTCTGCTATATGAAGTCTTTCATCCGAGAAAAAATAAGAAGCAAGCTTTCGGGACGAAACTCCGCCGCCACGAGGCGGAACCTTGGCGGAACCAATCTAGGGCTCCGGCAGAGCTGTTCTGCCGGGGAAACTTCCCTCCATGAGGGGGAAATCATCACCGTCGTCATCACCAACGCTCCTCTCATCGGGAGGGGGTCAATCTTCATCAACATCTTCACCAGCACCATCTCCTCTCAAACCCTAGTTCATCTCTTGTATCCAATCTTTGTCCCAAAGCCTTAGATTGGTACCTGTAGGTTGCTAGTAGTGTTGATTACTCCTTGTAGTTGATGCTAGTTGGTTTATTTGGTGGAAGATCATATGTTCAGATCATATATGCATATTAATACCCCTCTGATTATGAACATGAATATTCTTTGTGAGTAGTTACGTTAATTCCTGAGGACATGGGAGAAGTCTTGCTATTAGTAGTCATGTGAATTTGGTATTCGTTCGATATTTTGATGAGATGTATGTTGTCTCTCCTCTAGTGTTGTTATGTGAACGTCGACTACTTGACACTTCACCATTGTTTGGGCCTAGAGGAAGGCATTGGGAAGTAATAAGTAGATGATGGGTTGCTAGAGTGACAGAAGCTTAAACCCTAGTTTATGCGTTGCTTCGTAAGGGGCTGATTTGGATCCATATGTTTCGTGCTATGGTTAGGTTTACCTTAATACTTCTTTTGTAGTTGCGGATGCTTGCAATAGGAGTTAATCATAAGTGGGATGCTTGTCCAAGTAAGCACAGTACCCAAGCAACGGTCCACCCACATATCAAATTATCAAAGTACCAAACGCGAATCATATGAACGTGATGAGAACTAGCTTGACGATAATTCCCATGTGTCCTCGGGAGCGTTTTCCTTCATATAAGAAATTGTCCAGGCTTGTCCTTTGCTACCAACAGGATTGGGCCATCTTGCTGCACTTTATTTACTTTTATTACTTGTTACCCGTTACAAATTACCTTATCACAAAACTACTTGTTACCGATAATTTCAGTGCTTGCAGAGAATGCCTTGCTGAAAACCGCTTATCATTTCCTTCTGCTACTCGTTGGGTTCGACACTCTTACTTATCGAAAGGACTACGATAGATCCCCTATACTTGTGGGTCATCAAGGGGCAGCCCGGCCCCAAGCGTCAGAAGGGCGGCAAGCCTGCTTGGTTGCCCGCCTTCCCCTTTGAGCAAACCCTTGATGCTCCCTGCAAGTTCTAAAACGGCGCGAAGCCGTCCAACCACACCACCCGGAAAATGCCACTGGCTCACCCGAATCGCCAAGGGCGAGGGCCTGCCTCCTTCGCTTGCCGGCCCCCAGGCTCTGCCTCCTCAGCAGCCGGCGGCCCGTGCAGCCGGCATGATCCAAGATGAGTTCCCCGAAGCCAACGCAACCTACGCCGTCTTCACCAGTGAAGTCGACGACAAGCACAGCCGGCGTCAGCAACACCGGGAGGTGAACATCGTCGCCTCAGAAGTCCCAGAGTTCATGCACTGGTCCGAAAGGCCCATCAGCTGGAGACGTGCTGATCACCCGACCGTGATGCCCTCGCCGGGTTCCTATGCCTTAGTGTTGGATTCCACCTTCTCAACAGAGAGGCAAGCTTGCCGCTTCTCCCCGATCCTGATAGACGACGGTAGCAGCATCAACATCCTCTACCGCGACACCATGGAGAAGCTGGGCATCAAGGAGAAGCAGCTCCTGCCCAGTCGGACTGTCTTTCATGGCATTGTACACGGCCTTTCCTGCTCTCCAATCGGTAAGATCAAGATAGACGTCCTGTTCGGAGACAAAGATCACTTCCGCCGCGAGCCAATCTGGTTCGAGGTATTTTACCTGGACAGCCCCTACCACACACTCTTGGGCCGGCCTGCGTTGGCCAAGTTCATGGCGGTACCGCACTATGCCTACCTCAAGATGAAGATGCCGGGCACCAAGGGCATCATCACAATAGCCGGCGACTACCAGAAGTCGGTTGCATGCGCTGCTGCCAGCAGTCGGCTGGCCGAGTCCCTCGTCATCGCCGCAGAGAAGCGACTCCTTGACCGGGTTGTGGCCATGGCCGGCAAGCAGCCGGACATGTCGCCTAACCCCAAGGAGTCAGAGGCCCAGGGCTCCTTCCAGCCGGCCAAAGAAACCAAGAAGATCCCCTTGGACCCGGAGAGGCACGCTGTCATAGGGGCCAACCTTGATAGCAAATAGGAAAGCGAGCTCGTCAATTTCCTCCGTGAGAATTGGGACATCTTTGCATGGTCTCCCAAAGACATGTCGGGTGTTCCGACGGACTTCGCCGAGCACAAGCTGCATGTGAGGCCGGATGCAAAGCCGGTCAAGCAACCCCTCCGCCACCTGTCAGAAGAGAAGAGAAGAATTGTTGGTGAAGAGATCGCCCGACTTTTGGCAGCCGGCTTCATCATGGAAGTGTTCTACCCGAACTGGCTTGCCAACCCAGTCCTCGTGCTGAAGAAGAACAACAAGTGGCGTATGTGTATCGACTACACTAGGCTCAACAAAGCCTGCCCCAAAGATCCGTTTGCCCTGCCACGGATAGATCAAGTGATTGACTCCACAGCCGGATGCGAGCTGTTGTCTTTCTTGGATGCCTACTCTGTTTACCACCAAATCAAGCTGTACCCGGCCGATCAGCTGAAGACTGCCTTCATCACACCATTCGGAGCCTTCTGCTACCTGACCATGACATTCGGCTTGAGAAATGCCGGCGCCACATTTCAGTGTTGCATGCAGAAGTGCCTCCTCAAGCAACTCGGCAGAAATGCCCACGTCTATGTAGACGATATTGTAGTGGAAACGGAGAAGCATGGCACCCTTCTGGAGGATCTCAAGGAGACCTTTGACAATCTCCACCGTTTTCAAATCAAGCTTAACCCGGAGAAATGTGTCTTTGGAGTCCCAGCTGGCCAGCTCCTTGGTTTCCTTGTCTCTGAATGCGGCATCGAGTGCAACCCCGTGAGGATCAAGGCCATTGAGTGGATGTAGAGACCCACCCGACTGCGGGACATCCAGAAGTTTACCGGGTGCTTGGCATCTCTCAGTCAGTTCATCAGTCGGCTGGGCGAGAAGGCCCCCCTATACCAGCTAATGAAGAAAACCACTTGCTTCGAGTGGAATGATAAGGTGGATGAAGCTTTTCTCCAGCTCAATAATATGCTGACCACACCGCCTGTCCTGGCCGCTCCGGCTGCTAAGGAACCAATGTTCCTCTACATCGCAGCCACCACCCGGGTGGTAGCACCGTGATCGTGGTCGAGCGCCCAGAAGATGGCAAGGCACAGCCAGTCCAGAGGCCCATCTACTACCTGAGCGAGGTGTTGTCGGCCTCTAAGCAGAACTACCCCCACTACCAGAAGATGTGCTACGGCGTGTACTTTGCCGCCAAGAAGCTCAAGAAGTACTTCCAGGAGCACTTCACGGTCGTCTGCACTGCCCACTTGCTGAGATCATAGGCAACAGAGATGCATCAGGTCGGGTGGCCAAGTGGGCCATCGAGCTAGCTCCCCACACCATCCTCTACCAGCCCCACGCCGCCATCAAGTCCCAATCATTGGCCGACTTCCTCGTCGACTGGGCCGAGACCCAGTACCTGCCGCCAGCACCGGATTCCACCCATTGGCGGATGCACTTTGATGGCTTGAAGATGCGCACCGGTTTGGGAGCCGACATCGTCCTCACCTCTCCCAAAGGCGACAAGCTCAAGTACACGCTGCAGATTCACTTCGCCGCCTCCAATAACGTGGCCGAGTACGAGGCGCTCGTCCACGGGCTCCGGCTGGCCAAGGAGATCGGCATCCGCTGAGTGTTGTGCTATGGCAACTCGGACTTGGTAGTCCAACAGTCGTCTAGCGACTGGGACGCCAAGGATGCAAACATGGCGAGCTACCGCTTCCTCGTCCAGCAGATCAGCGGGTACTTCGACGGGTGCGAGTTCCTTCATGTGCCACGGGCCGACAACGAGCAAGCTGACGCTCGGGCATGGATTGGCTCCACTCGGCAAGCCATACAAGCCGGCGCATCCCTTTAGTGCCTGTGCAAACCTTCCATCGAGCCTTCGCCGGAATCAGAGTCCATCTTCGTGTCGGCTACCCCCGGAGCAGTTGGATCTGGCTCGGGGACTACAGCACTCGCACCTAGCCTAGGGACTTCACAACCCGGCCCGGGGGCTGCAGCAGCCGGCCCGGGGACTTCGGTAGGCGGCCCGGGGGCTGCAGCACTCGCACCCGACCCAGGGACTTCACAACCCGCCCCGGGGTTGCAGCAGCCGGCCCGGGTACTTCGGCAGGCGGCCCGGGGACTGCAGCACTCGCGCCTGGCCTGGGGGACTGCAGCAGTCGGCCCGGGGACTTCAACGATGCAGCAAGTGGCGACCAGCTCCAACCCGCCGCCTCCCAACCCAATTGCCCTGGTATCAGTTGTCGTGATGACAGTGGTAGAAGCACCATCTTGGGCGTAGCCCATCCTCAACTTCCTGGTGAGCAGAGAGCTACCAGCCGACGAGATTTTGGCCTCGCAGGTGCAATGCCGGGCAGCAGCATACACAATAGTGATCAGAGAGCTTGTCAGGCGCAGCATGACTGGCATCTTCCAGCATTGCGTAGAGCCGGAGAAGGGCATGGAAATCCTTAGAGATATTCACCAAGGCGAATGCGGCCACCACGCAACCTCCAGATCCCTTGTCGCCAAAGTTTTCCGCCATGGATTCTTCTGGCCGACTGCTTTGGACGACGCCAAGGAATTAGTCAAGAAGTGCAAAGGGTGCCAACGCTTCAGCTCCAAGCAACACCTGTCGGCTTCTACACTCAAGACCACCCCCTCACTTGGTCATTTGCCGTCTAGGGGTTGGACATGGTGGGCCCATTCAAAATAGCACGCGGCGGCATGACCCATCTACTGGTCGCTGTGGACAAGTTCACAAAGTGGATAGAAGCAAAGCCAATCAAGAAGTTGAACGGTCCGACTGTTGTGACCTTCATTGCAGATATCACTGTCTGGTACAGCGTACCGCACAGCATCATCACCGACAATGGCACAAACTTCGCCAAAGGTGCCTTGGCCCGTTTCTGTGCGACGCGGGGCATCCGACTGGACTTACTGTTCGTTGCCCATCCGCAGTCAAACATCCAGGTCGAGCGAGCAAACGACCTCATCATGTCTGGCATCAAGCCACGACTGGTCGAGCCGCCGGAGTGCTCGGCCGGCTGGTAGATCGAGGAGCTGTCGGCCGTCCTTTGGAGTCTTCGGATCACGCCGAACAAAGCAACCGGCTTCACTCCCTTCTTCCTCGTGTACGGGGCCGAGGCCGTCATCCCAACTGACATCGAGGTTGACTCGCCTCGCGTCACCATGTACACGGAGGCGGAGGCGCGAGAAGACGGTGTCGACCTGCTGGAGGAGGCCCGGCTACTGGCACTCAGCCGGTCCGCCATCTACCAGCAGGGCCCGCGCCGCTACCACAGCCGGAAGGTCAAGCCATGATCCTTCCGTGAGGGGGACCTTGTGCTTCGGCTGATCCAGTGAACAGTCGGCCAGCACAAGCTCGCGGCTCCTTGGGAGGGGCCTTTCATCATCAGCAAAGCCTTGGGCAACAACTCCTACTACCTCATCGACGCGCAGAAGCCCAGGGCATGCAAGAGGGACGATTCCGGCAAGGAAACAGAGCGCCCATGGAACACGAATCTTCTCCGTCGATTTTACAGCTGATGCACTGTATGTACCACGCTACCTTTTGTATTATGCAAAGACAACGGGTCCCTCGAGGAGCACTCGGGGCTACCCTTTTTATCTGTATGATAAGATTTCGCCTATGAATGTATTATCTCATTCTTTCGTCATGCACCGGGTCCGGTTAGCCGGCCCGGGGGCTTGCCGCCTTGACCTAAGCTGGTACCACCTGCAGTCGGACAAGTAGTGTGCAGACATCTAAGCCCTCTCTTGCCTTAAGCCAGGGGCGCTGCAGGCGGAGTGGAAAAGACGGTGGAGGCAGAGTCGCCGGCTGGTGGGGCATCTGACTGGTGGGTCTCGGCCTCGTCAGCACCGGCGGCAATCGGCACGGTCTCCCGCGGCTCACTGGTCGAGGCTTGATTAGGCTGAGGCCGTCTGCTCGCTCCATCGTCCAGTGCGATGTCTTCGCCTTCCTCATCCTCGTCCTCCTCGCCCTCCTCGCTGGAGGCGATCTCCTCCGCCGAGTCCTGCCCCTCCTCCGGGTTCAGCCCGAACCAGTTGGGTGGCACCTCAGCCTCGTCGTCGTCCAGCTCTAGGATGAAGACGACGGTGTCGGTGTACTCGGTGATTGCCGCCGTGCGATGCATGATCTCGCCGTGCACCACCTCCAGTTCTGGTCCGGCCTCCTACCGAAAGGTGGCCAGCTGCACCAGCCTCAGATCCGGGTACCAAGCCTTGTAGAACTCCAGTGCAGTCCTGGTGCCTGCTTGAGTCGCGGCACCCTTCCAGGCCTCGAACCACCCGACTGCTACCTCCAGCCAGTCGGCAGTCCAACTGGGGGTGTGGGGGACCTGAGTGTTCGGCCAGAGTGCGGCCAGCACCTGTGACCCGACGCGCTGCAGGCGGCGAAGCAGACAGTGAGCTGGCACCAAGCGCGTCTTCATGGCCAGAAGTTGCTCACCAAGGTTGTGAGGCGCGTTTGGCGGAATGTCTACGCCCGCCCTCCTCCGCTGATCGCGCCGCACCTCGATGGACTGGCTGACGGCGACGGACTGACCAGGAAGAAATTCTGCACAAGAAAAAGATCAAAGAATTAGAAGCCAGAAGCCGGCTCCCGCAGCAGTCGGCGACTGTGCAACAAAAGAAGAAATGACTTACCATCGATCATTGTCCTCGATGTCGCCGTAGCCGTCCGACAGGAACTTCTCCCTCTCGGCTAGTTCAAGCGCTGAGTCTCGTACTCGGCCTTGAGGAGGGCTTCGCTGTCCTTCAGCTTCTGGACCTCCGCCTGGTGCTTCTCCGCTTGGTCCACCAGCTCCTTCACCAGTCGGTCGCGCTCCTGGGCGGCCTGACTGCACTCCTACTCCTTGGTGTGGAGCTCGGACTTGACCTCACCCAGGAGCTTCCGCAGATCAGTGGCGGCCTCTACCAAGACAAGAAAGAGAAAACGTCAGCATCGACCAAAAGCAAGTAGTTGCCAAAAGATCCGGCCTGACTGCTCAGCATTCGGCCCGAATCTCGGGGTCTACACCCAGCGGGTGCGCTGACGTGCCCCCGCGGAAAGAAAGATGAAGTGCTTACTTCGGCTCTGGGTCAGATCAGCGGTCCGCTTGGCCAGCTCCTGGTGTTGGGAGTTGCAGGCGGCCGCGCGAAGGTTGTGGTAGTCCTACAACGAAGATATCGGAAGAAAAGACACTTCAGCACTCGGAAGCACACCTTGGAGTTCCGACCCGCCTGCTCAGCAGCCGGCCCGGAACTCGGAGGCTACACCCAGTGGGTGCGCTGGCGCGCCCCCACGGAAGATTACAAGAATTAAAAACAAGAAACGAATAGCGTACCAGGACGACCATCTGCATTGCCAAAAGCTCCTTCCTCGACTGCAGGAGGGTGGCGCTATGGGTGTTGAACTGGGCCAGGATGTCCTGCACCGCCACATTGAGGACACCCGAGCCAGCCCCGGACGTCCAGTCCGGCGGAGCGGCGCTGGTGGCCTCGGTGTTGAGCACCGATGAGCTCGCGGCCCCAACCCCCATCGGCCTTGGCGCCGAGACCGACTTCACTGGGCGCTGGCGCGCCGGAACACGGGGTGTCATAACCCGGCCCACTACCAGGTCGCCGCCAGATGGCGGCACCACCGGCTCTTCATGCCGACTGCCCTGCACGCCGGCAGTCGGCGCGCACGGAGGCACCTCCGTCTTCGAGACAACGGGGTCAGCTCCTCTCCTCTCCAGGGCCGGCTGGTCGGCCCCAGCCCCTCCAATCGGCACCAGGCCCTCCAACACCCGCGGCTCCGCATGTTGCGGGCCGGTGGCCTCCGGAGCCCTGCCACGGGACGCCTCCTCCTCCTGCGCCTTCGCGGCCGCAACCGCCTGCTCCTTGGCCGCCGTGTCGGCTTGTGCCTTGGCCGCCGCATCGGCCTTCGCTTGTGCCGCGTCGGCCGCTTCCGCATCTGCTCGGGCCTCGGCGTCCCGCTCCTGCTGCGTCTCGAGCGCGTTCTTCTCCGTCGCCTCCCGAAGGGCGGCGACCAGGTCCACGCGGCGGGAGACTTTGGGGCTGCCTGCCACCCCAATCACCAAGGCGGATGGGGCCCGCGAGAGAGAAAGCGGGGACCTACATAGCATAGCAAGAAGAAGCTAAGAAGAGTTTGCGAAAAAAGAGAAGCAAATGCAAGGCAAAACAACAAAAGCACTTACGCGGACACCATCGGGTGCTGCTTCGGGCCCTTCTGGATGATGGCTGCCTTCGCGGCCTCTTGCCGCTTGGTCACGATGACCGAGGCCTTGGCCTTCTTGGACGGCCGATTGCCGAACATCCCGGCGTCGGCCCGACGCTTCGGCACGCCGGGTGCTCCAGTCGGCACCGTCGAGGACCCGACGCCTGTCCTGTCGGCGTCGAGGGCACGGTGCGGCTCGTCGTCCTCCTTGTCGTCGTCCGGCCACTCCCTGAGGCCTCCTCATGCGGAGCCGCCTGCTCCCTCGCCGCCGCCTCCTGCGGCGTCGTCCTCCTCCATGGCGGCCGCCCCCAGCTCGGGGTCGTCCACGTCGCTCTCCGCGCGGTCCGCTAGGTATTGATGGCCTGGGGCCGGTGCGCCAGTTGCCGTCTGGCCCGGGAAGCGATGCATCATGGCCGGATGGTCAGGCGGCAAGAAGAATTTGGGGCAAGCAAAGAAAGAAAATCAGAGACTTACCGGAGGTGGCGGGTTGACGCGGCTATACGACTCCTTGCCGAACCGCCAGATCCCCTCGACGAGCTTCAGTCGGAGAAGTGGTTGACCAGCCGGACCACCTCCGTGTCCAGCAGCGCCTTGGTGGACATCCAGCACGGGTCCCGGAGCCCACTCATGTTGCTGATCAGGTGGGGTCGGGCTTGAAGAGGCAGCACCAGGCGCTCCATGAAGGCGGCCAATAGATATGAGGCCTTGAGGCCCTTCGACTCCGTCATCTCTTGGCTGGGTGAGAGCGGTGGAGACGGCCGCCGACAGCATCCTCGGCCGGAACTTCCAGTTGGTGCGAGGCTCAACAGGAGGGCCGGCTGCGTAAGCCGGCAAATTGACGTAGTCCCGCGTCGCGTGGATGTTCTGGACGTAGAACTACGACTTCTGCCAGAGTTTGGTCGGCTGCAGCAGTGCGAGGGCCGGGAAGCGGACCCCAGAGCTAGTGCGTCGCACCGCGACACAGGCCCCGCATTGGGCTGCCTCGTCTTTGGCGGCGGTGCCAGGCTTGAGGTAGAAAAGCTCCCCCCACAGCTCAAGTGAGGGCAAGACACCGAGGTACCTCTCGCAAAGGGTGACGAAGGCGGCGAGCAGCACCACCGTGTTCGGCATGAGATGGTGGGGTTGGAGTTGGTATAAGTCAAGAAAGGAATGAAGAAAGCCACTCGCCGGCAGGCCGAAGCCGCGGAGGAAGTGCGACCGGAAGACGACGCGCTCGCCGTCCTCTGGCACTAGCGAGATCTCCCTCTCGGGGGGAACACGCACCTTCACGTTCGCCGCGCGGGTGGTATTCATGAACGTTGGAGCCGTCCCAATCACCATGGCGTCCGCCGTGCGCCATGGACGTGGTTGCTTGGTGGCGGCGCGGAGCGGTCATGCGATGGCGAGGCTGCAATGATTCGGAGAAGTCAGGTGACGGCGGGCTACAACGGCGCTCCAGCGGCGAGCAGCAGCACGGCGGCAACAAAGGAGGCAAAGAAGATGGAGGGCGATGAGGGCGCGCGTGCGTTCTGTCGCGCCCTCGTCTCCCTACTTATAGGCCCGCGGCGAAAGAGCCGAGGAGGCAGGACGTGGGGGGACGTGGGATTAACTGTGCCCATGCTCCACATGACCCCGCGCGTTCCGCGCCTTAACGACGCCTGAGAAGTGCAACCACTCGCCTCGGCCGCAGCGGATCCGTGCGCACGTCGAGGCCCTATAGTGGCGGGCCCAGGCCTGCGGCGACGTCTCGTCGCACGCGTGGGCCGGCAGGCTGGCCCGGTCTGCTGGCGCCGCGTGGCAAGCCCGGCTGGCTCGGCACCCGGCGTCTACCCTGACGTTTCTAATTCACCAGTCGGCTGGCCCCTCCTTGGCCGGCTCCTAACAGTCGCAATCGCCAGAAGATGGACGAAGCAAGATTACCAGATCACTCGGAGTAGGAAGCTGCTGAGGCTCCTCGATTTCTGCCGCGGTGCCCCACCAGCTTCGGGGACTACTGTCGGAGGGATTGACCATGGGTAGCCTCATCAGCACCCCATAGCATTTCAAGACATCAGGGCTGGCGCGCCCCTCACACCTTCTGGACGAAAGGCCAACCCCTTGGGCCGACTGGTCCAATGGGCCGGCTGCCAGAAGACGGCGTGCTCCCAATAGGCAGCCCCGGAGAGCCAGCATCTAGCAGGCGGCCCGACGCCCCCTCAAAGTTTGCACCCACATACTGCGACGAGACGGGGCGTGGCTACAGTACAACCTGCCACCCCCAAATCCAGGGAGGAATGTGGCCACAGTGCGGGTGTACCAAGAGGACACCCCTCACCCAGCACGACATTGTTGCCACGTAGCCCGTGACATCACCTACGTCAAAGGGAGCCATGCTCCCATGATGGGCGGTTGGTACGGCCCGCAGGCGGCGGGCCCTACCTGTCCGTGAGCCACTAGAAGATGGCGAATCTTGAGCAGGCGGCATCGAGGGCGGGTCGACTCCTAGCAGGCAGCCCTGCTTCCCCTCAGAGTCTGCGCACCATTAATCTGATGAGACGGGGCGTGGCTACACTGAGCGCCCGCCAGGCGGCGGGACTGTAGCCATGCGCTCCCCCGACAAAGCTTTCGTCATCAGGGGCGAGGCTACAGTATAAAGCAGTCAACCTAGCCCGCAGGCGGCGGGCCCTACCTGCCGGTCGAGTTCACGGCAGGCGGCGGGCCCTACCTGCCGGTCGAGTTCACGGCAGGCGGCGGGCCTTACCTGCCGGTCGAGTTCACGGCAGCCGGCGGGACCCACCAAGCAGCGGGCCCCAGCAGCCGGCGGAGAAGCCGGCGCCCAGAGACACTGATGGCTGGGTCCTACACCGACCGGATTACCATTGTACCCCTGGGGGTAGGCCTATATAAACCCCCCAGGCTCACCCATGCAAAGGGTTCAGAACCCTAGCCTTCATATACACACCCATAGAAGGAGAAGATAGAGCTAGCCTTGCTCTTCTTCCTCCTCTAGCCGAAACAGCTCAAGGAGCACACTTGTAGCTACTCTATTGACGATAGTCATCATGCGGAGACCTCGCAGAGCAGGACTAGGGGTGTTATCTCCACGGAGAGCCCCGAACCTGGGTACGACTCATGGGCGTTCGAGGTCTCGCTCACTCCCGCTTCTAGGACCCGGCGACGTGCTCCTGTCCCCATCCATGATAAGCCACCCCCGGGCATATGTCGCTAGATAACCCCGACAAACCTTTTTATTATTCGCCTTGATTTCTTTTTCACTGCTTTCTTTTGGCTTGTCACTGGCTTTTCTTCCCATTTTTGGATATTTCTCATCTCGGATGCTTTATATTGGGAAAATAAACTATAGGATGACGTGGGGAGGCAGTAGCAGCCACGCTTGTGAGGATGTCCCTGTTCGTCGCTCAGCAAGACAGGCAGGACATTCCCCCGAGCCATATCTGCCACCACCACCTCCACCGCCGCATCCGCCATCCACTGAGCAAATTGTGCGTATGTTTGAAGAAAGAAGGAACAATGACCTGATTGAGCTGTTGAAAAGTGTGCAAGCTATGGTTGGGTAGAATGGAAATCAGAATGGTCATCACTCCAAGTTGTCAGATTTTCAGAGGACCAAGCCTCCCAGCTTTAGCCAAGTTATCGATCCTTTGGAAGCCGATGATTGGTTAAGGACTATCGAGAAGAAGCTTGAGATTGCTCGCACTGAAGAAGCTGACAAGGTTCCGTTCACTACGCATTATCTGGAAGGAACTGCCGCTATATGGTAGGATAATGCTAAGGCTATGTGGCCTGCGGACGAAGAAATTACATGGACTAAATTCAAGGACCATTTCCGCAAGTACGATATTCCCGCCGGTATTAGGAAGGTCAAGCAGCGCGAATTCCTCCCTCTCACACAAGGAAGCCTGTCAGTGAGTACCTGCACATGTTCAACCATTTGGCCCGTTATTCTCTCTATGATGTGGCCACAGAAGAGAGGAAGATCGACAGATTTCTTGGAGGACTGAACCAGCACCTTAGATGCACTCTCAGTATGTTTGATTTCCCAGATTTCCAAACTCTGGTAAACAAAGCCCTCATCGCAGAAAGGGAACACAAGCTCGTGCACCAGAATAGGCCCGCTAATAATGATCACAAGCGCAAATTTGAGCCTAAGAAGGACGGATAACCAGTGCAGAAGGCTCGTACTTGGCAGCAGACTCAGGTTGAGTACAAACCAAATTGTCAACAGAATGTTAACAAGACCACTACTCAAGTCAAGAACGTCGTGACCAGCCCAGTGCGCGAAGAATGTCAGCGCAACAACTCCTGCTTCAATTGTGGGCAAACCGGACATTATGCCAGACAGTGCCCCAAGAACGGCAAGCCAATAGCCCCATTCAGGCCACAAGTCAATCATCTGGAGCCCTACTCTGTCCAGAGGACCATCCAAGGGGAAATTCACCACCCCTCCGCAGATGAAGCCCAAGAGGACCCGGAAGTCGTCATTGGTATGTTTCCTGTTAATAGCATACCTGCAATAATTTTATTTGACTCTGGGGCTTCCCACTCTTCTATTTTGCGGAGTTTTGTTGCCCAAAACAAGTTTCCTTACTCGATTTTGTGAAAAAAGTATGATGGTACAATCCCCGGGATCTGTGCTCAGAAGCAATCTGGTTTGTCGTAATTTGGAAATTGATATCAAGGGAGTCAAATTTCCAACTTCCTTGATAATCATCGAGTCTGCCAAGTTGGATATTATTTTGGGAATGAACTGGTTAACCCAATATCAAGTATGCAACAACTGTGCGACCAAAGAAGTCACCATGACAAGTCAAGAAGGTCGAACCACAAAATTCTTATGCCCGGAGGAGCATACCCAAGAAGGAAATGGTTTTCACGGCTATGGCTGAAGAATTGGAATTAATTCCTGTGGTCAGTGAGTTTCCAGATGTATTCCCTAAGGAATTACCAGGAATGCCACCAGACAGGGAGCTTGAGTTTGCAATTGATCTTGTGCCCGGAACCACACCGTTATACAAGAAATATTATCAGATGCCTTCGTCAGAATTAGTGGAATTAAAGAAACAGCTTGATGAGATGCTTTAGAAAGGATACATCCATCCGAGCTCCTCACCATGGGGATCACCCGCAATATTTGTGGACAAGAAAGACGACAGTCTTCAGATGTGTGTGGATTACCGCCAGCTGAATGATGTCACTATCAAGAACAAGTATCCACTACCGAGGATTGATGATTTGTTTGATCAACTCAGTGGGGCAAAATTATTCTCCAAGATTGATTTGAGGACCGGATATCACCAGCTAAAAATCAAGAAGGAAGATATTCCTAAGACCACGTTCACTACTCAATACGGTCTCTACGAATACATAGTTGTGTCTTTCGGCCTCACCAACGCCCCTGCCTTTTTCATGCATATGATGAATAAGGTATTTATGGATTTCTTGGATAAGTTTGTGGTGGCCTTCATTGATGACATCCTCATCTACTCAAAGGGTGAAGAAGAACACAAGGAACACCTCAGAGCAGTTTTGCAAAGGCTCCGTGACCATCAGCTATATGCAAAGTTCAGCAAATGTGAGTTTTGGCTCACGCAAGTTGGATTTTTAAGGCATGTTCCTTCAGCAGAATGGATAGCCGTGGATCCAAGTAAGGTGAAGGACGTGCTTGATTGGATGGCACCCACGACAGTATCCGAGATCCGGAGTTTCCTTGGATTAGCCAGATACTACCACCGCTTCATCGAAGGATTCTCTAAGATTGCCAAGCCAATGACAGAGCTCCTCAAGAAAGATAAGAAGTTTGAATGGACTGAGGATTGTGAGAAGAGCTTCAATGAGCTAAAGACCAGACTGACAATAGCACCTGTGTTGACTCTTCCAGACATCTACCGCAGCTTTGATGTATACTGTGACGCATCCAGGAGAGGTATTGGATGTGTACTCATGCAAAATGGCAAGGTTGTGGCCTACGCATCTCGGCAGTTACGACCTCATGAAGGGAACTATCCAACGCATGATTTGGAGTTGGCCGCAGATGTACATGCTTTAAAATTTTGGAGACACTACCTCATTGGAAAAAGGTGTCAGATATCTACCGACCACAAGAGTCTCTATTATATATTCACTCAACCGGACCTAAACCTTCGACATCGAAGATGGCTCGACTTGGTCAAAGATTATGACCTTGGAATGAATTATCATCCGGGTAAAGCCAACGTGGTTGCCGATGCCCTCAGCCGCAAGCCTGCCAGTCTGAATGCCATGATGGAATCCTTGCCTACCGAACTCCAAGAAGAGATCGCTCAACTTAATTTGGTTATAGTTGATGTCAGTCTTGCCAATGTATTGGAAGTTACTCCTACTCTTGAGGACGAGATTCGCAGGGCCTAGACAGATGACTTAGCACTACAACACCATGTCAAGCGTATGCTAGAAGGCAAGACCCAGGATTTATCTAAGGACCAGGAAGGTATGCTATGGTTTCTAGGACGGATTTGCGTACCTGAGCAAGCAGACCTGAGAAAGAAGATCTTGGTAGAAGCACACCAATCTTCGTATTCCATTCACCCAGGAGGTACCAAAATGTACGAAGACCTTCGCCAGATATTTTTGTGGGATGTAATGAAGAAAGATATTGCATACTTTGTCGCTTGCTGCGATATATGCAACAAAGTTAAGGCGGAACACCAGAAACCCGCCGGACTCCTTCAACTCCTACCCGTCTCACAATGGAAGTGGGATGATGTCTGCATGGATTTCATCACAGGCCTACCAAGGGCTCACCGAGGCAATGATGCAGTATGGGTCATGGTGGACACGCTGACTAAGGTAGCTCACTTCATTCCCATCCGAACCACCTACCGAGCCGACCAACTCGCACAATTATATGTGTCCAGGATCGTCAGTTTGCATGGAGTGCCAAGAACAATTACTTCAGATCGAGGTTCTCTCTTTACCTCAGCATTCTGGTCACGTCTCCATCAAGCCTTGGGGACTGCCCTAAAGTACAGCACATCCTATCATCCTCAAACAGACGGGCAGACTGAGCGGGTACATCAGATACTCAAAGATATGCTCTGAGCATGTGCTTTGGCCCAAGGACCCAAGTGGGAAGATTGTCTGTCGTATGCTGAATTCTCCTACAACAACAGTTTCCAGACCAGCCTGAAGATGTCACCTTATGAAGCTATGTATGGTCGGAAGTGCCGCACCCTGCTAAACTGGTCTCAAACTGAAGATAGCTGCATTTTCGGAACTGATTTGATGATGGAAGTTGAAAAACAAGTCAAGGAGATCCGAGATAGACTGCAGTTGGCCAAGTCCCAACAGAAGAGTTATTATGATGCAAAGCATCGTCAGATCAGTTTTGAACCCGGAGAGCATGTGTACCTCCGAGTCACACCCATGAAAGGAGTCAAGAGATTTCAGACCCGAGGAAAACTGGCACCCAGATATATTGGTCCGTTCCCAGTTATGACCAGAGTTGGCACAGTTGCTTATCAGTTGGAATTGCCACCGGAATTGTTAGAAGTACACAATGTGTTCCATGTCTCGCAGCTAAGAAGGTGTATTTCGCCACCCGAGAAAAGGACTGATATGGCAGAAATAGAACTTGCTAAGGATTTAACCTATGAGGAGAGACCGATTAGAATATTCATGAGAGAGAAAGAGTCACTCGCAGTAAAGTGATAAAGTTTTATAAGGTTCAGTGGGAGGACAACACCGAGGAAGAAGCAACCTGGGAAAGAGAGGAATTTTGAAGGACATCCTACCCAGAATTGTTTTCCTGAGCAATCAAATCTCGAGGACGAGATTCATCCTAAGTGGGGAAGGTTTGTGACAGCCTGGTTTTTGCCTTCTCTCTTTTTCCGGACTTCTTTTGCCTCTGCTTTGAATTTGGGGTTTTTGAATCAATTCAAATGGACTTAAACACTTGGGCATGTCCTTGATTTTCACCCAAGTGACCCATCCATCTCTTATTCATCATTCTTTCTCTGGAAAATCCCCAAAATAACCCAAGGAATATTTTTCATAAAAGAAAAATATTCATTTTCTTCTCTGAAACTCAATTCAGAAACTTGTGCTCCAAAGCAACCCCCATTTTTCTTGCTTCCAAAACTCTGAGAAAATTCTCAAATATTCTTTGGACCTTGTCCCACCTCCCTGAGCAAAAATATTGCATAACTTTGTCGAATATTTTTGCTACAAAACATCATTTCTATTCTGACCCCAAAATGTAGTTTCTACAGCAAGTATACTTTTCCTTGATCCAACGAGGCTGATTTTTCTTGAGCCTCAATACCCTCCTAAGTAAATCTTAACTCCAGAAGATTAGCCCTAATCTCCTTCTAGAAGCCATCCAAACTTGGCGACCAAGTTTCTGTCCAGAAACTTGCCAAGTAGCTCTAGTCTTATCTGGTCGGCCTGGCAGTGTGCCATCTCTTCCTATAGACTAAACACTGCACGGACAACACACTAGACATGGTTTGGCATCGCGTGGGCGTCTTTTTGACCATGCCAGCGTGGTGACCGTGTGAAGACACGACCCTGGCAACACGTCTGACGCGCTCTGCGCTGTGCCCGCGTGTCTGTTCAGCGCGTGCTCATTCCAGAGCTCGCCGACAACTGCCACACCATGCCACCGTCTTCGTCTCATCGCCCTTGACCCCTCCCTGCCACTCGCCGACACCGGAGCAGCCGCACCGAGCATGGGCACGTCGCGGCCAAAGCCACAGAGCGCTCGTGCCCCTGTCTTCTTCTCCGACCGCCTCATGTGCTCGTCTTCGAGCTTCACAGTGCCCGTGTGAGCTCTGAAGCTTTGCCCCCTCCCCGCTGGCGCTCCTCGCCGTCGTGCACCGCTTCCAGAGAGCTCCGGCGGAGCCACGTACCCCCACCTCCTCCGCCTATAAATTCGGACCCCTCCAGCCTCTCCGAGCACTCCAAGCTCACTGCCCAACCTCCACAAACTCGTAGCATAGCCGCAGCCCAGCCGGGCAGGCCTCTGGCCGCCGTCCCCGACCCGAGCTTGCCGGCGATTCCCACAGCCCCTCCTCCTCACTCCAGTGCCCCTCGAGCTCAATCCACTCCTCAGGCAACTCCCTAGTGGCCCACTGGTGCCGTCCGAACCCGTAGGAGCCCCTGGTGCAGCCCCACGTCGCCATCGTCTTCAACTCCGGCGAGCTCCGTCTTGTGCAGCCGTTGGAGTAGCCCTTTCCGACCCCGCCCATCCACCTCTCGCCACGCCACGGGTACACCCAGGTGCGCGAGCGTCTCCTCTATCCACCCATCCCTCTCGATCTGGCTGTTGAGCCCTCCTCGCCGGAGAAACCGTCGGCGAAGCGCCGCCCGTCTCAGTTTTCCCTCTCTCTCTCCCCCGACCTGATGTGTGGGGCCAGCTATCAGCCTCACCACTCACGCCTGAAGCAGTACGAGTGGAGGCGTATTCCAGGAATACACCATCGACGTCACCCCCCTCCCTCTTATTTTCTTTTAATTCAAATTTAAATCAATCTTTGACCAGAAACTTTGACCAGCCATAACTTTTAAACCATAAGTCCAAATGAGTTGATTCTTTTTGCATTATGTTTGTTTTGAAAAGTTCTAGCAACAGACCAAAATGGAGATTTTTCCTTGTTGTCTAGAATTTTTGGTGATTTTCAGAGTGATTCTTGATATTTTCTTTTGCTGTTTTTATTTATTTTCAGAGGGAGAAGCTTGTCTTGAAGATAACCAGGAGGAGTGTGAAACTCCTCTGCACTAAGGCAAGCCACACCAACATTTGTGTGGTGTCATTTCAATATGTATGATTTTTTCCAACTTGAATATGAGTTATTTCAGGCATTTAATTATTTAAATGAATATTGCTTATGTTAGTTACTTTGTCATGATTGTATGCTTAGTTTACAGTATTGTTTGAATGTTTGAACTAGTTTAAGGCAGTAGAAGAAATTTTATATTGTGTGGTTATACTTTTGGATATGAATGATGGTAGTTTCATTATGTGATTAATTGATTTTAATATATTATGGTATAACCAAAATGATGAGTGCTAAAACCAGTAAAGTAGAATCAGAAAAGTCTAATGATGAGTAGTGCAAGAAGAAAGCTTGATGACGTTGATCTGTTTACTTTATGTGGTATGCATTGCATGTCGAATAGTTGCATGATCATGGCATATTCTGACTCGAGTTATTTTATTTGAAGTTAAAACTGATGTTAATTCAACTTGAACATAACGTTGATCGAGTCATGGTGCCACTGAATCGAGTTTTTCCCAGTGCAACGACATTTGCCTTTATGGGAAGGTCTTTATTCGGTCCATTGTCATGCCTCTGGTCGGTACCTCCAATGAGGGAAGGTTATGGGCGTGCATTACCCTCGCCCGGTAAGCAGACATAACCTTGTGTGCCCGTTTGTTTTTATGGTACCTTGTCCCCGTTTGGGACCGTTTTGCCACGACGGTGGCCGTTGATGCCATTGGTATGCACGGGGCCACGCATGACTTAGCCCAGTGGGAAGTTAGTCGGAGTGGCCGGGAGAGTGTCATGGCAATGGGAGGGTTTTGTCGGAATGCTGTTGGTCCACCCGAATGGGAAGACGAGGCCATGGGTTCCATGGTGTGGGTAAAGTGCTCTACCTCTGCAGAGTGTATTTTCAATCTATCGATAGTCGCGTCCTCGATTGTGGACATAGCTCGTGAGTAAGTAACACCATGGATCACCATTAATACGTAATCTTGCACACTAAAATTTATGTCTGGCACTGGTTATGTGATGAATTGTGAGATCATGAAGATGATCATTGTGAGAACCAAAAGGTTGGTTTCGTTTGTGATCCGGGTATGATCACCGTTTTGGTTACGAGGTAACCCGTCTGGTAAGAGAGTCCGCGGGACTCGGTGCAAAAGTTGATTTATCACTGCATCAGTAGTATGTCTTGCATTGCATTTAACCTGATTAATTGTCATGATATTGTTTTCCATTATGCTTATGCTTGTTGTGAGCTTGCAAGTACATTCAATGTACTGATCTGGCGTGTCATGCCAGATTTTAGGAAAGTCGTATCGGATCGGAGTGCTTCCCGTGTCTAGATCGTGTCCACATCAGTGTCCCTGTGCTATGGAGCTCCACTTCGTCATCGTTCCACTGCCGTGTAGTTATCGTGATGGAGGCCCCTTCATGTTCATCAAATAATGTAAATATTGTTCAGCCGCACCATGTGTGCCGCTTGGCCTCACTACTTGATGTAATATCGAACCTATGTTTCTGCTAGCATCAATAAAGCGGTTGTTTTCTATACCAAGATGTTGTGTGTTGCCAGAAGACTTGATCTCTGGGCTGGCAATGCAAGGTAATCCGGTTGCTCTGAGCCGGGGTGCCATATTTAGTGCACCGACAGAGTATGATGATAGGGGTAAATATAGAGAAGACAAAAAGTTAGAAAGTCTCACACCGACGCGGCTAACCAACGGGCTATGGAGATGCCAATCAATTGATATCAATGCGGGGAGTAGGGATTGCCATGCAACAAATTCACTAAGAGCTATAAGTGTATGAAAGCTCAACATGAAAACTAAGTGGGTGTGCATCTAACCCTATAATGAAAAATTCCCACAAGTATATGAAAGTGACAACATAGGAGACTCTCCATATGAAAAACATGGTGCTACTTTGAAGCACAAGTGTGAAACTAGCATGCCCCTTCTCTCTTTTTTTTTTTTTTTATATTTGTTTCTCTCATTGTCCGGAGTCTCATCCCGACTTGTGGGGGAATCATAATTTCCATCATTCTTTCCTCACTGGGGCGATGCTCTAATAATGAAAATTGATGATCATCACACTTCTATTTACTTACAACTCAATATTACAACTCGATACCTATAACAAAATATGACTCTATATGATGCCTCTGATAGTGTACCAGGATGTGCAATGATCTAGCGTAACATGTATGAAAAATGATGAACGGTGGCTGAGCCACAAATACTATGTCAATTATATGATCATGCAAAGCAATATGACAATGAATGCTCAAGTCATCAAATGGAAGCGGTGGAAGTTGCATGGCAGTATATCTCAGAATGGCTATGGAAAGGCCATAATAGGTAGGTATGGTGGTTGTTTTGAGGAAGATATAATAAGGCTTATGTGTGATAGAGTGTATCATATCACGGGGTTTGGATGCACCGGCAAAGTTTGCATCGACTCTCGAGGTGAGAAAGAGCAATGCACGCTACCGTAGAGGCTAGAAAATTGCGTAAAGGTAAGAGCGCGTATAATCCATGGACTCACATTAGTCATAAAGAACTCATATACTTATTGCAAAAGTTTATTAGCCCTCGAAGCAAAGTACTACTATGCATGCCCCTAGGGGGATAGATTGGTAGGAAAAGACCATCGCCCGTCCCCGACTGCCACTCATAAGGAAGACAATCAATAATAAATCATGCTCCAACTTCTTAGCATAACGAGAGACTATATGTGCATGCTTCGGGAATCACAAACCTTAAAACCAATATTCTTACTAACCACAACCGTTTACTAGTACCTCCCACATATTCCATCTCTATATCGCAAAACTATTGCAAGGAATCAAACATATCATATTCAGTGATCCACAAGTTTTATGTAGGATTTTATGACTAACCATGCAAGTGACCAATTCATGTTGACTATCTAAATAGATATAAGTGAAGCAAGAGAGTTTAATTATTTCTACAAAAGACCATGCTCTAACAAATATAAGTGAAGCAAAAGAGCATTCTACAAATAACGGTTTTCTATGTGAAGATAAACAGGCAATCCAAACTTCAAATGATATAAGTGAAGCACATGAAGCATTCTATAAAGCCACACTCAAAAGATATAAGTGAAGTGCAATGAGTATTCTATAAATCAACCGTGGACTATCTCATACCAGCATGGTGCATAAAAGAAAAATGAAAAATAAACACAAAAGACGCTCCAAGATTTGCACATATCACACGAACGAAAGGAAGACGAAAACATACCGATACTTGTTGAAGAAAGATGGGATGCCTTCTGGGGCATCCCCAAGCTTAGACGCTTGAGTCTCCTTGAATATTTACTTGGCGTGCCTTGGGCATCCCCAAGATTGAGCTCTTGCCTCTCCTCCTTCTCCTCATATCGAGACCTCCTCGATCTTTGATCATTTCATCCACATAAAACTCAACAGAAAGCTCAGTAAGATCCGTTAGTGTAACTAGCAAAAAGGCCCGTTGAAACGGGAGAAAAAAATACCATACACTCTTACAAAAAATCGTCTATAATCTGAGAATTTGTAGCTATGGCCCAAACAAAGATGTTTAACCTATAAAAATGCAGTATAAGATTCTACATGCGTTCTATTTCAACACAGCTTGCATGTTGATTTAACCGTACAAAGAAACGGGCAAGTGATCATGCATTTATTTGAACACTTTTTTTTCACATGCATATTTCTTAAATACATGAAGAGTTGTTAAAAAGATACAGGAATTTTAATCATAAAAAGGGATTTTTTTTGTCTGGAAAAGAAAATTTTTGTATGGTCTCCTGTGGACGCAGATACTTGCGCCCCTATTTCATCACTATTTCTTGCCATACATGTCATGGGTATTGGTCCCTGTTTCATCACTATTTATATCTTATCAAACTTGTCTTTTATTTTATTTTTTGTCATCCGTGCCTCCTTTTTACTTTTTTTTCATGCATGTTCTCTTTTTCTTCTTCTTATATATAGGAGAATAGCGCAACATATCATCTTTATCGGATCTCCTCTGCATTTTCTCTTTTCTTTCTTTTATAGCGGACATCCCTTCTTTATTGGATCCTTCTTTTATTTTTTGGCATGCATGTCCTTATTTATTGGGTGTCTCCAACAAATTTATCTTCAACTTCATGTCCAATTCTGATTTTGTTGAGGTGTTCATCCCCAATCTGAATCATTACCGCGAACAAAAGACGGATAATGCATTGTTGATTAACATTGCAGCGTATATAGTATTTTTTAATTGTTAATAGGTAAAACAACATCATATTCAGATTCTACATATTTTTCTAATCAAATTTCATATATAACATGTCAAATTTGAAGTTACGGTTTAGAAGATATGAGTATTTTAAAAAACATTTGATATATACTGCGGGTTTAATGTCAGAAACATTAGGGGGTTTTCTATAAAATAGCAAAACGGACTAAGAATACCTATTTCTTTTATTAGTAGGTATAGATAAAGCAAATCACTACTCTAAGTATTGTTGCAAACCAATTCATATTTTGTTTTTGCATTGTAGCTACTATAATATAACTTTTTCATGGCTTATTCCACTGATAGAATCGATAGTTTCATCAAAACAAGCAAAACAATGCATCAAAAACAAAATCTGTCTTAAACAGGACAGTCTACAGTAATCTGAACATTCACCATACTTCTGGTACTACAAAAATTCAGAAAAAACAAAATAAACAATTTGTATAGCAAGACTGTGCAAAAAGTTTCAGAAACTTTCGACGTTCCATTAAAAAAATGTAAAATCGCGCACTACAGCCAAAGTTTCTGTTTTTGCACCGCACAAACCAACAAGCAATCTACTCATCCTAAAGGCAAATCTTATCACATTATTTTTATAATACAATGGAATTGTACAACGGGGTAATTATTTTTGTGAGAATCTTCATGAAAAATTCTACATTGTTTCCATGAGCATGAACACAAGTGTTCAAGGTCGACCCTCACTTCTCCAATGCATCACCTCCAATCACTTCTCTTTTGTTGAAAAGTTTTTACATTTCCCTCTATATTTTTTTGTTTTTAAACTTTATAAAATCACTCAACAGAAATAAATGACTCTCCAAAACTTCCGGGTTGTCTCCCTGGCAGCGCTTTCTTTAAAGCCATTAAGCTAGGCATAAAGTGCTCAAGTAATGAATCCACCCGGATCCCAAGGTATATCAAAGCCAATTTTAATTAACAATGATTTGGAATTTAGTAGTGAGCACAAAGCAACATATATCATGCAATGACGAAGTCTAACTCTCTTCTTATGCATACAAGAATAATTCATGCACATTAAGTAAAGGCCAATACATAGCATAAGAAGTTTCTTGCAATTCTTTTGTGTTGGAAACATAGAGAGGCGGAGATGTAGTTCCTCTCTCATAATAATTGCAAGTAGGAGCAGCAAGCACATGCATATTATATTCATCAAAATCATCATGTGCAACGGTAAAAGGCAACCCATCAATGTAATCCTTAATAAGTGCAAACTTCTTCGACATAGTGTAGTTTGGAGAATTCAAAAAGATAATAGGACTATCATGCGTGGGCGCAATAGCAACAATTTCATTCTTAACATAAGGAACTATAGCAAGTTCATCTCCATAAACATAATTAATATCGGCATCTTGGCCACAAGCATAGCAAGCATCAAGTTCATCAAAAAGGGATATTTCAAATGAATCAATGAATCATAGAAATTATCATAGAATTCATCCTTCGGTAAGAACAAAGGGACATTAAACAATGTATGAGTTGAAGGGCTACTCTCATTAGAAGGTGGGCACGGGTAGCTAATCCGCTCTTCCTCCTTTTGTTCTTCGCTCTCCTCGTCATCTTTTTCATCCAATGAGCTCACAGTTTCATCAATTTCTTCTTCCATAGACTCCTGCAAAATATTAGTCTCTTCTTGGACAGCGGAGATTTTCTCAATAAATTCATCAATATCGAAATTATATTTATAATTATCATAGCAATATTTAAGGATGGCAAAATTTTCAGGTCTATAAACTGAATCATCAAAATCTTCAAACTTTTCAAACAAAGATTCAATTTCATAAGCACCCTTAAATGCAACAAATTCTTCTATTCGTTCCACATCATAGTAATCATATATACCATTAGCATAAGAAGCCAAGGTTTCATATTCATTAAATTTGCATGAAAAGGGAAGGTGTGGAGCATTCATCCTAGAGCAACAAGTATAATCATATCTTAAGCATAGCTCCTGAGCATACCAATGCAACATATGAATTTGATCCCATAAGAGTTTCCCTTCTTGTGTCAAGCGATAATCCCTAAAGTATTCACGTTGATCCAATGTTACTCCCATTATCAAGTTGAAAGTAGTGCATAATATTTTTCACATAACGAGCATCAAGGGTTTTAAGAGGTTCCCTATCTCCATGAGTAGCAAGTACAACTTTTTTTTGGTGTTCCATGTTCCATATCCATAACTAAAGATAGAACAGGAAATAAAAACTACTTAGTGATAAAGCAAACAAGCACACGCGAGAATATTCACCCGACGCTATTGCTCCCCGGCAACGGCGCACCCTGGTGGGTTGTGGGCACTATGGGCCCCTGTTTGCGTTGATTCCACCTCCCAAAAATCACATATATTCCAAAATAATTCTCCGTAAATTTTTATCGCGTTTGGACTTTGTTTGATATGGATTTTCTGCGAAACAAAAAACATGCAACAAACAGGAACTGGCACTGGGCACATGATCAATAGGTTAGTCCAATAAATAATATAAAATGTTGCCAAAAATATGTGAAAGTTGTATAATATTGGCATGTAATAATCAAAAATTATAGATACGATGGAGACGTATCACTCCCCCAAGCTTAGGCTTTTGGCCTAAGTTGGTCTATGGCCACAGCTCAAAGTAGCCTTCCCTTGGATACTGCGGAGTATCCTGGGGGTTCCACTGGTTGACGAGCTCTTGTGGCTCCCATTGATAAACAGGCTCCTGATATGGCTCAGGTACTGGTGCGGGCTCAGGTACTGGGGGGTGTATCAGACCCCATTGTGCATAGATGTCCTCAGGCATAATAGTGTACCTGCCTGAATAGAGATCAAACAAAGAAGGTGCAGGCAAGGTACTAAATCTCACAAGTCCCCTGGCTAAATACTAAGTTGTAACATAGTCGCCTATGCTTATCATCACCAATAAAATGGTGCGCCACCATACTAGCGTAGTGTAAATATTTAGTAGGTAGCAGCATCTCCTCCGCCTCCTCATGTCTAATAGGAATCTCAAAATGTTTAGCGAGGCCGGAAACATAGATGCCACCATAAATAACACCTTTCTAACGGTTTGTGTGTAACCATCGAGCAACTATGGCGCCCAAACTAAAATTTCTGTCAGCATATAAAGCATGGCGCAAAATAGCAAGGTCAGGCGCACTAAGCACCCCACTCTCCCAACGACCAGTCAAACATCTCTCGGCAAATAATGCATAGTAACATAAAACGGGGAAAATGTAAACTAGCCACTCTTGCTTCTGACACTCCCCTTGTCTCTCACACTGTAGTCTTAAAAATGAAATCCTCCATGTCCTTAGGACATGGATCACGGTGACTGCCCTCATAAGGTATTTTGCAAACATTGCAAAAATCATGTAGTGTCATTTCTTTAGGCACATCATAAAGGTTAAATTCTACCATGGTTGGTTCCTTCCTAGGATAAAAGTGAAAGCTTTGCACGAAGGTATTAGTGAGTAGGAGATATTGATCACACTTATCATCGAGGAAGGGAATGATGCTGGCATTGTTCACCAAATAATGGAAATCCTCATAAATTCCCTCTTCCTTCAAGAATGTGTCACACGATCGAACCTCCGCTGCACGCGGAAGATGGTACTTGGGCTTCTCCTTGGGAGTTTACTCTGAATCCCGACTTGATGAGCCCCTTAACCACCTCCTCATGGTTTCCTTTTCTCTGAAAATTTCTGAAATTTTTAGTGACTCAAAATAAAAGTGAACAAAAACTCAAAAAAAATCGATAGTAACTACTCCTACAAGTATACAGGCTATAACAAGTACCAAAACTAGTTTGAACCATATAAATTTGACATGCAAGCTCAAGAACCATATACATTTGACATGCAAATAATAAACCACTAGAACAAAAACTAATTGGACCAACGAAGGAGTCACATACCGATGAACAATCCACCAAAACAGTTTCAGAAATGGAGTTCTGAGCAAGAAGATAAAAATGACAGCAAGATGAGCAAGAACGTGGGTTTGAGCAAGCAAGTGATTTTTTCTGGAGGAAGAAGAGCATGGGTGGCAGCAATAAGCTAGGGGGTCTATGTGGGCCCCACAAGCTTGCTGGGCGCGCCCTGTGAGCTTGTGGCTCATAGGTGCACCCCCTAGGGTGTGTTCAGTGCCAATATTTTTTATATATTGCAGAAAAAATCATATTAAATTTTTAGGGCATTTGGAGAACTATTATTTTTTGGTCATTTTTTATTGCTCATAAAATTTAGAAAACTGTATAATTATGGCATTTCTACTGTATTAATTCTAAATAATAGAAATTAAAAAGTGGGTATGGAAAGTTGTGTTTACTAAATTCATCGACCACATGCATATTAAAACTCCATTAATAAGGTTGATCAAGTCTTATTGACAAACTTCTTCCGAATGACATGAAACAGGAGAATCATCATATAACACTAGGTTACCTCAATGGCAATATGCATGTCCCCAACAATAAGAATTTCATATTTCTTTTTTACATTAGGAATAGAGAATTCAAAACCTTCAATGGTAATTGTTGAAAATTTCCCAATAGAATTGATACTATTCACTTGAGGTTGTTTCTTCTGAAAGTGCACCGTATGCTCATTACAATTGACATGAAAAGTGACATTGCCTTTGTTGCAATCAATAACAGCCCCTGCAGTATTCAAAAAGGGTCTACAAGGATGATCGACATATTGCCGTCCTCGGGTATATCAAGAATAACAAAGTCCGTTAAGATAGTAACATTTGCAACTACGACATGCACGTCCTCACAAATACTGATGGGTATAGTAGTTGATTTATCATCCAGTTGCAAAGAGATTTCAGTGGGTGTCAACTTATTCAATCAACTCTTCGATATAAAGAGAAAGGCATAACACTAACACCGGCTCCTAGATCACATAAAGCAGTTTTAACATAGTTTCTTTTAATCGAGCATGGTATAGTTGGTATTCCCGGGTCTCCTAGTTTCTTTGGTATTCCACCTTTAAATGTATAATTTGCAAGCATGGTGGAAATTTCAACTTCCGGTATCATTCTTTTATTTGTGACAATATCTTTCATATACTTAGCATAAGGAGACAATTTCAGAATATCAGTCAAACAAAGGTGCAAAAAGATAGGTCTAAGCATTTCAAAAAAGTGCTCAAATTATTCTTCATCTTTGTTCTTTGAAGCTTTAGGAGGAAAAGGCATGGGTTTCTGAACCCATGGTTCTCTTTCTTTACCATGTTTCCTAGACATGAAGTCTATTTCATCATATGTTTTATTCTTATGTTGTGGGTTATCAAGATCAACAACATGTTCTATTTCCATATCATTATCATTACTAGGTTGAGCATCCACATGAACATCATCATCATTATTACTAGGTTCATGTTCATCACCAGATTGTGTTTCAGCATCAGAAATAGAAATATCCATTGGATTCTCGGGTGTGTCTACAGTAGGTTCACTAGAGGCATGCAAAGTCCTATCATCTTTCTTTTTCCATTTAGACGGACTAGGTGCATCTGTATTAATTCTTTGAGAGTCTTTTTCAATTCTCTTAGGGTCACCTTCAGGATACAAGGGTTCCTGAGTCATTTTACCACCCCTAGTCATAACTCTAACATCATGATCATTCATCTTATTGTTCATCTCATTAAGTAAATCATTTTGTGACTTGATGACTTGTTCTACTTGGGTTTTTATCATAGATGCATGTTCACTCACACCTTTGACATCACTAATAGTTCTAAACATAAAGTCACTCAAGCGTTTAATCATATAAGCGTTTCGTTTCAATTGTCTATTGACATATGCATTAAAGTTTTCTTGTTTAACAATAAAGTTATCTAGTTCGTCCAAGCATTGACTAGTAGATTTAGTATAAGGAATATCACTTTCATCAACTCTGTACAGAGAATTTACCTCTACTACCTATGTCGGGGTATGGAGACCATGTATTTCTTCAATAGGTGGTAAATTCTTAACATCTTCAGCTTTAATACCTTTTTCTTTCATAGATTTATTTGCCTCTTGCATATCTTCTGGACTGAGAAATAGAATGCCTCTCTTCTTCGGAGTTGGCTTGGGTGGTGGTTCAAGAAGAGTCCAATCATTATCATTCCTCAATATATTATCCAATAGTTCTTCAGCTTGTTCAACAGTTTGTTCCCTGAAAACACAACCAACACAACTATCTAGGTAATCTCTAGAAGCACCGATTAGTCCATTATAAAAGATATCAAGTATTTCATTTTTCTTGAGAGGATGATCAGGAAAAGCATTAAGTAATTGGCGAAGCCACCCCAAGCTTGAGGGAGATTTTCTTCTTCAATTTGCACAAAGTTAAATATTTCCTGTAAAGCAGCTTCTTTCTTATGGGCATGAAAATATTTTTCAGAGAAGTAATATATCATATTCCGGGGACTACACACACAACTAGGAGCAAGAGAATTAAACCATATCTTAGCATCACGCTTTAATGAGAAAGGAAACAACTTAAGAATATAGTAGAGTGAATTGTTTCCTCATGAGCAAATAGGGTGGCCATATCATTCAGTTTAGTAAGATGTGCCACAATAGTTTCATTTTCATGCATAACCATGAAAAGGATCAGATTCGACCAAAGTAATTAACTCAGGATCGACAGAGAATTCATAGCACTTATCAGTGACAAAGATAGGTGAAGTAGCAAACTAAGGATCATATTTCATTCTAGCATTCAAAGGTTTTTCTTTCAACTTGCATAGTAATTTCTTAAGATCATCTCCATCCTTACAAGCAAGAAAGTTCCTAGCTACCTCTCCATCCATAACATAACCCTCAGCTATCTCAGGCAATTCATATCTAGTAGAGGTAGGTCTAATAGGTGTTTCATAATTTTCAATTTCAAAGACTTCACCAGCTTCGGTAATTTCATCAGTTTCAACATTCTCAATATCTTTAGCTCTAGCAAGTTGTTCATCAAGAAATTCACCTAGTGGCATAGTTTTATCAAGCAAGGTACTAGCATCATCATAAGCATCATTCATAGTAGAAGTAGCATCATCAATTATTTGCGACATGTCAGGATTAATAGCAGGTTTTGGTGTTGCATGTTTACTCAAAACAGAAGATGAATCAAGTGCAGAGCTAGATGGTAATTCCTTACGTCCCCTCATCTTAGAGGGAACAATCTTGGTTCTGGTATCTTTCAGATTCCTCGTACTAATCAATGGATATAAATACCAAGTGACTCAGCAAATTGAGCTATGCTCCCCGGCAACGGTGCCAGAAAATGGTCTTGATAACCCACAAGTATAGGGGATCACAACAGTTTTCGAGGGTAGGGTATTCAAAACAAATTTATTGATTCGACACAAGGGGAGCCAAAGAATATTCACGAGTATTAGTAGTTGAGTTGTCAATTCAACCACACCTGATAGACTTAATATCTGCAGCGAGGTGATCAGTAGTAAAGTAGTATGGTAGTTTGATAGTAACGGTAATAGTAGTAGCAGAAACAATAGCAGTTTTGTAGTGATCGTAACAGCAGCAACGACAAAAGTAACTTAGCAAAGATCAATATGTGAAAAGCGTAGGCATTGGATCAGCGATGGATAACTGTGTTGGATGATGTTCATCATGTAGTAGTTATAACCTAGAGCGACACAGAACTAGCTCTGATTCATCAATGTAATGTACGCATATATTCCGTATATAGTCATACGTGCTTATGGAAAAGAACTTGCATGACATCTTTTGTCCTACCCTCCCGTGGCAGCGGGGTTGATAACCCACAAGTATAGGGGATCGCAACAGTTTTCGAGGGTAGAGTATTCAACCCAAATTTAAAGATTCAACACAAGGGGAGCCAAAGAATATTTGCAAGTATTAGCAGCTGAGTTGTCAATTCAACCACACCTGGAGATTAATTATCTGCAGCAAAGTGGTCAGTAGCAAAGTAGTATGATAGTTTTGATAGCAGTAGTAAAAGTAACAGTAATAATGATAACAACGAATTTGCAGCAAGTGTAACAGTAACAACAACAGTAGTAACTTAGCAAGAACAATATGTAGGAAATTCATAGGCATTGGATAGGTGGATTCGTTGGATGATATTCATCATATAACAGTCATAACCTAGGGCGATACAAAACTAGCTCCAGTTCATAAATATAATGTAGGCATGTATTCCGTAAATAGTCATACGAGGTCCATATGGAAACTAAGGGATATTAAGGCCTCCTTTTAATAGAGAACCGAAACAAAGCAGTAGCACGTAGTGAATACATGAACTCCTCAAACTACGGTAGTCACCGGAAAGAATCCCAATTATTGTCACCTTGGGGTATGCGGATCATATATAACTCGTAATAGGTGCATATAACTTGTAATATAGGATCAAGAACACACACATATTCATGAAAACATAATAGGTTCAAATCTGAAATCATGGCACTCGGGCCCTAGTGACAAGCATTAAGCATAGCAAAGTCATAGCAACATCAATCTCAGAACATAGTGTATACCAAGGATCAAGCCCTAACAAAACTAACTCGATTACATGATAAATCTCATCCAACCCATCACCGTCCAGCAAGCCTACAAAGGAATTACTCACTCCCGGCGGTGAGCATAATGAGTTTGGCGATGGAGGAAGGTTGATGATGACGATGGCATCGGATTCCACCCTTCGGAGCCCGAACGGACTCCAGATGAGCCCTCCCGATGAAGAACAGGAGGTGGCGGCGGATCCGTATCGTAAAACGTGATGAATCCTTCTCTATGATTTTTTTTCTTGGCAAATAGGTATATATGGAGTTGGAGTTAGGGTTGCCGGAGGTCCAGGGGGGTCCACAAGTTCGCAGGACGCACCCTGGGGGTGGGCGCGCCCCCTGAGCTTGTGGCTCCTGGGTGGCCCCCCTCTGGTATATTCTTTCGCTAGTATTTTTTTATATATTCCATATAAATTCTCCATATATTTTCAGGTCAATCCGAGAACTTTGATTTCTGCACAAAAACAACACCATGGCAATTCTGCTGAAAACAGCATCAGTCCGGGTTAGTTTCATTCAAATCATGTGAGTTAGAGTTCAAAACAAGAGCAAAAGTGTTTGGAAAAGTAGATACGACGGAGACGTATCAACGAGCTGCCCCTGTTAGTTCCCTAAGATTTGTAATGACTTCTTCATCTCGAGTGCACATGCCGGAATAATGGCAGAGGCTTCCCTCATCATTCGACATAGTTATCCTTCCAAGAACTCCAAACTGGTCCATGATGAAACCCCTCCATTAGGCTCCACACTTCTCTTCGAAAGGAGCCTTGTGTGTGACGTACTCTTTGTTGCTTGATACACTAGAAGACATGGAAATCTAAAACCATGAAATCCTGGCAAAGAACAACTCAAAACGAAATAGGGACAAAAATGCGTGATACACAGATTAGGAAAATCTAGAAAATTCTATAATGAAGTTTTAAATGGAGTCAGCATGCGAAACACGAGATAGAGGTGGTGTCTAGGTGACGCAAGCGATGTGGGTCCCATGTGGCTCGCCTCTGTCACCTCTTTTTCCCGATGTTCTTTATGTTCATAATAAGATTTAAAAAATCAAGAAATTTTTGGAGATAATTTTCATACCTTTTTACGTACCTGTTCCTTTAGAGGTTATGGAGAATTCAGAAATTTATTTTTTAATGAATTCTTCTAGGGCAATTACCTGCTTAATATAGATGTCTACCTCGGAGGTGTTACTGGCAATATAACAATTGAGTCTTAGCCCATTCAAAACTCTCAGTCTGGTGCTCGTGGCATCATTGATCTTGATTGCACCTGACTGGTAAACGCCCTCGATGATATATGGACCTTCTCATTTGGACATGATCGAGCTTACTTGTAAAACTAGATGATACCCCACACATTGCTGCGGGACTTCTAACTTTCACTTTTTTGCACACATCTTGAAATAAAAACATACAATAAATGAAATGGAAAGAAGCAAAGTTGAAATCAAATAAAGATTTGGTGGAACATTGATATTTCCATTTGAAATGTTAATGAATACATGATATGGGTTGGGAGGGATGACGTCCATGGGCAGCCTCTCTCTTGTGGGTCATAGTAAATGAAGCTAACATGGCTATTTACTACTTATTGTGGGTCCCACATGTAATCCTCTAACTAAATTCTAATGTGGCAGTGCTTCCGACGTGGATAGCCTGCATGTCAAGAGAAATAAGATAGTGGGGATGAACTATTTGGGTATTATCGATGTCTGAAGCGATACTTGTACAAGAGAACTTTGTCTCCTATTTTGATTTCACATCTTTTGTATCCTCTTGTCATGAGAAATCTTAACTTTCTATTTAAACATTTTTGCATTTTCATTAGTTTCAGTCTTCCATTCATCTAGAGTACTTATGTCAAGCAACCTCTTCTCTCGGGCTAATTTGAGATCATAAGTTGCTTAATAGCCCAATAAGCTTTATGTTCTAGTTCTAGAGGTAAATGACATACTTTCCTATAAACCATTTTATACAATGACATGCCCATAAGATTTTTAATCATTTCTATAAGTGCATCATTAGATTTATTCCTCGATCTATTTATAATCTTTTGCAAGATTAGTTTGATTTCTCTATTTTTTAATTCTAATTGCCCACTAGACCGAGGATGACAAGGTGATGGCACTCTACTATTGACACATACTACCTAGGACTTTCTAAATCCACAATGAATAAAGTGTGAGCCCAACAACTACTCCTGCATGTTGTGTCCTTCTCAACCCGAGGAAACACTTGTGCACCTCTTCTTCAGTGTTTCGTGTTGGGCCACATTAGGGATACACTAGATTGATGTGGATTGCAGGTTTCAGATCCTACATGAGGCCAAAAAGTCTTGGGATAGAACCATGTTTATGAAGATCTTTATCATAGCAACATGGAGCATCTGGAAGGAGAGGAGCATCAAATGCTTTAGAAACATTGGCCACACTCATGCTTCATGGTTGATCAGATTCAAAATGGACTTCTCAATGATGGTACATAGATCAAAGGAAGGGCTTAAACCCTTCGTCACAAATATTGCTTCATCGCTTTGATTTGGTGGGGCTTAGTTGTTGTGTAGTATCTAACCCCATAACCCCCACAACTATGTAGCTCTAACTGACTCCTTTGTACCTAACAAGTCTTGTAGAACACTTTATTTTCTTGGTCTAATATAAAAGTGATAGTGGGAGCTTCTCCCAGTGTCTTCAGAGCTCAAAAAGAAGTGCGAGCCCCCATCAGTCATAAGGTGTGTATGGACTCCAAATTTTGGAAAGATAAAATCTTTGAAATTGTAATAGAGATCTTATGATCATCACTTTTAGTTGGAATTTTATATAGGTCAAGCCCTATGGTTGGCCCAATATTCACAATTCTGAGGTGGATTTGAGGGTAATATGAAGAACACGAGGAAACACACAAGAACAAGGTTCTCAACACAAGTTTACTCAAATCACCACCAAGGTAAGTGATAACCCACAAGTATAGGGGACCACAACAGTTTTCGAGGTTAGAGTATTCAACCCAAATTTATTGATTCGACACAAGCGGAGCCAAAGAATATTTGGAAGTATTAGTTGTTGAGTTATCAATTCAACCACACTTGGAGAACTAAATATGTGCAGCGAGTGATCCGTAGCACAGTAATATGATAGTTTGATAGCGATAGTAACGATAGCAACAGTAACGCTAGCAGTAACAGTAGTAGTTTTGTAGCAATTGTAACAGCAACATCAGTAGTAGTAACTTAGCAAAGATCAATATGCGAAAGTCGTAGGCATTGGATCAGTGATGGATAATTATGTTGGATGACATTCATCATGTAACAATCATAACCTATGGCGACACGGAACTAGCTCCAACTCATCAATGTAATGTAGGCATGTATTCCGTATATAGTCATACGTGCTTGCGATAAGAACTTGCATGACATCGTTTGTCCTACCCTCCCGTGGCAGCGAGGTCCATAAGGAAACTAAGGGATATTAATGCCTCCTTTTAATAGAGAACCGGAACAAAGCATTAACACATAGTGAATACATGAACTCCTCAAACTACGGTAATCACCGAAAAGAATCCCAATTATTGTCACCTTGGGGTATGTGGATCATAACACGTAATAGGTGCGTATAACTTGCAAGATAGGATCAAGAGCACAAATAAATTCATGAAAACATTAAGGGTTCAGATCTGAAATCATGGCACTCGGGCCCTATTGACAAGCATTAAGCATAGCAAAGTCATAGCAACATCAATCTCAGAACATAGTCAATTACACGATAGATCTCATCCAACCCATCACCGTCCAACAAGCCTATGAAGGAATTACTCACTCCCGGTGGTGAGCATCATGAAATTGGTGATGTTAGAAGGGTTGGTGATGATGATGGCAACAAATCCGCCGCTCTGGAGCCCCGAACATACTCCAGATCTGGCCTCCCGATGAAGAACAGGAGGTGGCTCCGGCTCTGTATCGTAAAACGCAATGAGACTTCTTCTCTTATTTTTCCAAGGAATTCTAAATTTATAGTGCTAAGATTAGGGTCAATGGAGCCTCATGGGCCCCACAAGCCACTAGGGCGCGCCTAGGGGGGTGGGCGTGCCCTGGTGCCTTGTGGACAACAAGTGGCCCCCCTCCGATGGGTCTTGGCTCTAGTATTTTTTATACATTCCATAAAAAATCTCCAAAAAGTTTCGTCCAATTCTGAGAACTTTTATTTCTGCACAAAAAACAACACCATGGTAGTTCTGCTGAAAAAAAGTCAGTCCAGGTAAGTTTCATTAAAATCATGCAAACTAGAGTCCAAAACAAGAGCAGAAGTGTTTGGAAAAGTAGATACGACGGAGATGTATCAACTCCCCCAACCTTAACTCATTGCTTGTCCTCAAACAATTCAGTTGACAAACTGAAAGTGATAAAGAAAACTTTTACGAACTCTTTTGTTCTTGTATCCATATATATGCTTAAATAGTACCCAGGTTTTCAACAAAGATCATAACTAACCATGCAAATGATAACTCTTAGAAATTATATGCACTCATATCAATAGCATAATCAACTAGCGAGCAATAATAACATATCTCAAATGCCAACACTTTGTCAGAACAATCATGATATAATATGACAACATGGTATCTCGCTAGCCCTTTCTGAGACCGCAAAATATAAATGTATAGCACCTCCAAAGTTCAAGCAGCTACTAAACATTGCAATTCATGGTAAAAGAGATCCAGTCATGATGCACACAATATTAACTATACACAACGCATAAGAATGACAATAGTGCTCTCAGAACTGGTGCTTGTTTGAGAAGGTGATGACTCAACAATAAAAGTAAAACAACATAAAAGCAAGTGGATAGGCCCTTCATAGAGGGAAGCAGGGATCTATAAAGGTGCCAGAGCTCAAAGCTTAAATCAGATATAAATATAATTTTGAGAGGCATGCCTTTCCTGTCAATGTCACGACCGAGAGTTTTCAATACCTTCCATGCTAAACAAATTAGCAGCGGTTCCCAAGTGGAAAGGTAAAGTTACTCCCTCTCAGCCAACAAACACAAGCCATGGCTAGCCGAATCCTCGGGTGCCCTCCATACCAACAATTTTCCGAGGGAATTTGTTTCATTATTTTGCGATTTGATCATGGGACTGGGCATCCCGACTACCAGCCCCTCTCGTGTAAGGACAAGTGAATAAACACTCATCATGAGAATAATCCGCCTAGCATGGAAGATATTGACCGCTCCCTGTCGCTCCATGAGTGGTACAGGCGCACAAAACAGATGTTCTTTTGAATATTTAGAGGTGGCACATGCAAATTTACTTGGAACGACAGAGCAATACCGCATATAAGTAGATATAGTGGACTCACTTGGAACAACTTTGGTTTAGGGATTTGGATGCACAAGCAGTATTCTCGCTTAGTACAAGTGAAGGCTAGCAAATAGATTGAGAAGCGACCAACTAGAGAGCAAAAAATGGTCATAATCATGCATTGTGAATAATTAACATTGAATACTAACATGAGTAGGATATAAACACCATGAACATAAATATCGTAGAGGCTATGTTGGTTTTGAATCAACTACATGCGTGAACATGTGCCAAGTCAAGCCACTTGAAACATTCAGAGGAGGATTCAATACTATCATACTACATCATAACCATTTTAATGCATGTTGACACCCAAGATAAATCATTATCCACTCCTAGCTACTTAAGCATGGCATGAATAACTATAGTCTCTAACTTTCATCATAAACATGTTTAATCATAATATGCAGCATCCCCAAGCTTAATTCCTGCTCGTCCTTGAGTAGGTAAATGATAAACCAGAATTTTTGATGTGGAATGCTGCCTTTCATGTTCATCACATATTATTTTCTTTTGTAGCATGGAAATTTGGACTTTAAATGATTCAAAGCAATAGTCTATAATTTGAGATGAAGACATCAATACTTAAGCATATCAACAAGCAACCATGTCTTTCAAAATATCAATGCTAAAGAAACACACTCAAATACTAGCTACATCCAATGCACAAGTATGATAATAGTGTTTGCTTTATAAGAGAAGATGGAGACTCAATAAAAATAAAAATTGCATAAAAGTAAATAGATAGGCCCTTCATAGAGGGAAGCAGAGATTTGTAGAGGTGCTAGAGCTTATAGCTTAAATTGAGAGATAAATTTGTTTTGAGAGGCATGCTTTTCCTTTCAACGAAAATGACCAAGAATTCCCAATATCTTCCATGCTAGATAAATCATAGGCGGTTCCCAAACATAAAATAAAGTTGATTTCCTTTTCCACCATTCTTTAAAAATCCATGGCTAGCCATATCCACGGGTGCCTTCCATACCAACACTTTCCAAGGAATTTATTATTCACAACATATAAATATTTTTCTTCATTTCAGGATTGTGCATCCCTTAACCTGCCACACTCTCGTGCAATGACAGGTGAATAAACACTCATCTTGAGAATAACATACCTACCATGGAAAATATTGGCCACCCCCTGCCGCTTCATGAGTGGTATAGGCACACAAAAAGGAAATTCATTTTGAAAATCAGGGTTGGCACATACAAATTTAGTTGGAACGACATGGAAATACCGCATATAGGTAGGTATGGTGGACTCATTTGGCACAAATTTGGGTTTAAGGAGTTGGATGCACAAGCAGTACTCCCGCTTAGTACAAATGAAGACTAGCAAATAGATTGAGAAGCGATCAAACAAGAAACAAAAAGATCATAAATGAGAATTACACATAACTAACACTGAATAATGCACCACAAGTAGGATGTAACTTCATTGCATAACTATTGACTTTCGTGCTTGCATAGGGAATCACAAACCTTAACACCAATATTCTTACTAAAGCATAATTACTCACCAACATGACTCACATATTATTATCTCCATATCGCAAAACTATTGCAAGGAATCAAGTTTTAATATCCAATGATATTCATGAAAGTTTTAATTATATCCCCCTTGAATATCTATCACTTTGGGACCAAATTCATATATTACCATTGCTACTAACAAGCTCTCAAATAAATTTAAGTGAAGCATGAGAGCATAAATTTCTTCAAAATAATTTCCTTTTTCAACTCTCAAAATAATATAAGGGAAGCATGAGAGTTTTTCTTCAAAATTTACTAACTCTCAAAATAATCTAAGTGAAGCATGAGGGCATTTCTACAAAATTTACAAACTCTCAAAATAATCTAAATGAAGCATGAGATCATTTCTTCAAAATTTACTAACTCTCAAAATAATCTAAGTGAATCATGAGGGCATTCTTCAAAAAATTAAACCATCATTGTGCTCAAAAATTTATAAGTGAAGTACTAGAGCAATTCCCTAGCTCATTTTTTTAATTTGAAGCACATTGAGCAATTCTAACAAATCATAGCATCATTATGGCTCTCTCAAATAGGTGTGTCCAGCAAGGATGATTGTGAAAAACTAAAAGGTAAAACAATAAAACACTAATATAATACTAGACGCTCCAAGCAAAATTCATGATATGTGACGAATTAAAATATAGCTCCAAGTAAAATTAACGATGGTCATTTGAAGAAAGAGGGATGCCTTCCGGGGCATCCCCAATCTTAGTTGTTTGGGAGTCCTTGAATATTTCCTTGGGGTGCCATGGGCATCCCCAAGCTTAGGCTCTTGCCACTCCTTATTCATTCATCCATCGTGATCTCGCTCAAAGCTTGAAAACTTCAATCACATAAAACTCAATGAAGCCTTCGTGAGATCCGTTAGTATAATAAAACAAATCACCACTTTAAGTACTTTTGCAAACCCATTCATATTTTATTATTGCATTTTACCTACTTTATTATAACTTTGCCATGGCTTAGACCCCCCGATACCATCCATAGATCCATCAAAATAATGACACAATGCAACGTAAACAGAATCTGTCAAAAACAGAACAGTCGTTGTAATCTGAACTTTCACCATACTTATCTAACTCCGAAAATTATGAAAAATTAGGACAACATTGGTAATTTGTATTCCAATCATGTGTAAAATTTCAGAATTTTTTCTTGCTCCAGTGATTTTTAAAAATTCTTCCACTGGGCGTAAAAGTTTCTATTTTCCAACAGATCAAATCAACTATCATCAAACCATAGTAAAGGCATTACTTGGCACAAACACTAAATAAAACATAAAAAGCATAGTCATAATAGAAGCATAATTGTGTATTTATTGAAAAATAGAAAAGACACAAAAATTTAAAGGATAACTATTGGATTCCCTCCCAACAAGCGCTATTGTTTTATGCCCCTAGCTAGGCATAATGCATAGATTCAAGTATTTTCATCTTTGGTTTTTGCTCCATAGGTTTACCTCATGATTGACTCATATGGTGGCTTAATTCTAGTTCTAGGGAAGTGTTCCATACCCTTTCTCAATGGAAACTAAAATTTAGTATTCCCTTCTTTCAGATCAATCATGGCACCTACAGTTTGTAAAACGGTCTACCAAGTATCATGGGACAAGATGGATTGCAGTCAATATCAAGAAAAATAAAATCTAAGGGCACATAGTTCCTATTTGCAAGAATAAGAACATCATTAATTCTTCCCTAAGGCTTGTTAATAGTAGAATCTGCCAAGTGCAAATTAAGAGAACATTCCTCCATATTGGTAAAACCTAGCACATCACATAGAGATTTCAGAATTGTGGAAACACTAGCACCCAAATCACATAGAGCATTGCGCTCATAAATTTTTATCTTGACTTCAATGGTGGGTTCCCATTCATCATATAATTTTCTAGGAATTGAAATCTCTAATTCTAGCTTTTCTTCTAAAGCTTCCATCATCGCTTCTACAATATGTTTAGTAAAAGCTTTATTTTTTTCATATGCATTGGGTGAATTTAGCATGGATTATAACAAAGAAATGTAATCAATCAAAGGGCAATTATCATAATTAAGATCTTTGTAATCCAAAAGAGTGGGCACATCACTAGTTAAAGTTTTTACCTCTCCAAGCCCATTTTTATCAATTTTTTCGACAAGATTTTCACCCTCCGAATTATGAGTACGCCTTCTATCTAAAGTTGACTCTTCTTCAGTCCTATTATCATCAATTTTAACATTACTAAACAAGGAATCAATATAAGAAACACCAATCATCTTAACATCTTCATTGTTACTATGGAAAAAATTAGGCGAAATCGCTTTTTCTAAAAATTATCTTTAGGCTCTTAGCATAGTGGTTCTCTTCTTACTCTCATCCATGGAGACATATAAAGCTTTAGTTGATTCGTTAACATCAACCTTGGGTGGAAAAATCTTAATCTTGAGATTTTCTACATCATGTGTAATTCTATCAATGCTCCTAGACATATGATCAATCTTATTCAATTTTTCTTCTATCGCAGTGTTGAAAACTTTTTGAGCATTAATAAATTATTTAATATTATTCTCAAGATCAGAGGGCATCCTATTATTATTATTATAAGAATTACCATAGGGATTGACATAATTATTACAGGAATTCCCAGGAAACGGCCTAGGATTAAAATTGCCCCTATAAACATTATAATTGAAAAAATTAGTGAGACAAAATTCACATCTACGTGATCATTCTTTTGCTCTGTCAAATTAGACAAATGCACATCATTAAGTTCAATAGGAGCCTTTTTACTAGCAACCAATTTCATAAGTGCATCAACTTTTTCACTCAAATTACTAATTTCTTCAATAGAATTAACCTTTTTACTAGTAGGTGCTCATTCGGTATGCCATTGTGAATAATTTGCCATGATATTATCAAGTAATTTAGTGGCTTCGCCCAAAGTAATCTCCATAAAAGTACCACCCGTGGTGGAATCTAAAAGATTTCTCAAAACAAAATTCAATCCCGCATAGAATTTGTGTATAATGAACCATGTGTAGGACAATTTCTTAGTATTAATTTCATTCTTTCCCAAGACTTCCCAACATGTTCATGCTCAAGTTGCTTGAAATTCATGATTTGGTTTCTAAGGGAAATAATTTTTGCGAAAGGAAAACACTTAGTAATAAAAGCATTTTTGCACTTATCCCAAGAACCAATACTATTTCATGGCAAAGATGAAAACCAATTTTTTGCACGATCCCGCAAAGAGAAAGGAAATAATTTTAATTTCACAATATCATTGTCCACATCTTTTTTCTTTTGCATATCACACAATTCTACGAAATTGTTTAGATGGGACGCGGAATCCTCATTAGTATTACCAAAAAATTGCTTTTTCATAATAAGATTCAACAAAGTGGCATTAATACCATAAGACTGTGCACTAGCGGCGGGAGGAGCAATAGGAGTACTAATAAAATCATTATCATTAGTATTGGAAAATCACAAAATATGGTATTTTCTTGAGACATAGTGACTACGCAAACAAGATCACAAGCAAACAAAAGATCAAACAAGAAAAAGGCAAACGAAAAATATTTTTGTATTTTTGTAAAAAAATATAAGTGGGGGAGATGAAAACGAGAGGCAAATGGCAAATAAAGTAATTGCAAGGAGATGAAAGTTTATGCGTAGGTACTTGATAGATGTTGATGATGTCTCCCCATCAACGGCGCCAGAAATTCTTCCTGCTACTTGTGATCCGCTTTGGTATTTCCCCGAAGAGGAGAGGACGATGCAGCATAGCAGAGGTAAGTATTTCCCTCAGTTATGAAACCAAGGTTATCAATCCAGTAGGAGAACCAAGCAACACTATGTAAACAACACCTGCACACAAACAATAAATACTTACAACCCAACGCGTAAAGGGGTTGCCAATCCCTCAATGGCATTGAGATAGATTAAATTGTATAGGTTTTGATAAATGGATCTAACAAAAATACAAAATAAAATAAATACAAGAAAATAGCAACAAGGTATTTTTGGGTTTAATATATGATAGGAAATAGACCCCGGGGCCATAGTTTTCACTAGAGGCTTCTCTTGAGAAAATAGCATACAGTGTGTAAACAAATTACTGTTGGGCAATTGATAGAAAAGCAAATAATTATGACGATATCCAAGGCAATGATCATGTATATAGGCATCACGTCCAAGATCAGTAGACTGAAACGATTCTGCATCTACTACTATTACTCCACACATCGGTCGCTACCCAACATGCATCTAGTGTATTAAGTTCATGGAAAAACAGAGTGATGCAATACGAATGATGACATGATGTAGACAAGATAATCTCACTTATGAATAAACCCATCTTGCTATCCTTAATAGCAAAGATACGTGCATGTCATGTTGATACGTCTCCAATGTATCTATAATTTTTTATTGTTCCATGCTATTATATTATCTGTTTTGGATGTTTTATATGCATTAATATGCTATTTTATATATTTTTTTAGACTAACCTATTAACCTAGAGCCCAGTGGCAGTTTCTGTTTTTTCCTTGTTTTAGAGTTTCGTAGACAAGGAATACCAAACGGAGTCCAAACGGAATAAAACCTTCGCGATGATTATTCTTGGACCAGAAGACACCCAGGAGAATTGGAGATCAAGTCGGAGGAGCCATGAGGCGGCCACAAGGGTGGAGGGCGCGCCCAGGGGGTAGGGCGTGCCCCCTATCTTGTGGGCCACCCGTGACTTCCCTGATCTAATTGATTCGCCTATATATTCACATATAATCCCAAACCACCAGAAGTATTAGCGAAAACACTTTTACACCGCCGCAACCTTCTCTACCCATGAGATCCCATCTAGGGGTCTTTTCCGGCATCCTGCCGGAGGGGGATTCGATCACGGAGGGCTTCTACATCAACTCTATTGCCCTTCCGATGAAGCGTGAGTAGTTTACCTCAGACCTACGGGTCCATAGCTAGTAGCTACATGGCTTCTTCTCTCTCTTTGATTCTCAATACCATGTTCTCCTCGATTTTCTTGGAGATCTTTGCGATGTAATCTTCTTTTACGGTGTGTTTGTCGTCCGATGAATTGTGGATTTATGATCAACTTATCTATGAATATTATTTGAATCTTCTCTGAATTCTTTTATGCATGATTTGATATCTTTGTAATTCTCTTCGAAATATCGGTTTGGTTTGGCCAACTAGATTGGTTTTTCTTGCAATGGGAGAAATGCTTAGCTTTGGGTTCAATCTTGCGGTGTCCTTTTCCCAGTGATAGTAGGGGCATAAAGGCACGTATTGTATTGTATTGTTGCCATCAAGGATAAAAAGATGGGGTTTTCATCATATTGCTTGAGTTAATTCCTCTACATCATGTCATCTTACTTAATGCGTTACTCTGATCTTCATGAACTAAATACTCTAGATGCAGAGTCGGATGATGTGTGGAGTAATAGTAGTAGATGCAGAATTGTTTCGGTCTACTTGACACGAACGTGATGCCTATATTCATGATCATTGCCTTAGATATCGTCATAACTTTGCGCTTCTCTATCAATTGCTCGATAGTAATTTGTTCACCCACCGTATTATTTGCTATCTTGAGAGAAGCCTCTAGTGAAACCTATGGCCCTCGGGTCTATTTTCCATCATATAAGTTTCCGATCTACTATTTTGCAATCTTTTACTTTTCGATCTATAAACCAAAAATACAAAAAATATTTACTTTATTATTTATCTTTCTCTATCAGATCTCACTTTTTCAATTAACCGTGAAGGGATTGACAACCCCTTTATTGCGTTGGGTGCATGTTGTTTGATAATTTGTGCAGGTATTAGGTGATTTGTGCATTGTCTCCTAATGGATTGATACCTTGGTTCTCAAACTGAGGGAAATACTTATCTCTACTTTGCTGCATAAACCTTTCCTCTTCAAGGGAAAAACCAACGCAAGCTCAAGAAGTAGCAAGAAGAATTTCTGGCGCCGTTGCCGGGGAGATCTATGCCAAGTCAAGACATACCAAGTACCCATCATAAACTCTCATCTCTCGCATTACATTATTCGCCATTTGCCTCTCGTTTTCCTCTCCCCCACTTCTAAAACGATTTTTGAAAATATTTGCCTTTTTCTTCGTACCTCTTCCGTTCGTCTTCTCCGTTTGCCTTCTTCGTTTGCTTTTTGTGTGCTCGTGTGTTGGATTACTTGCTTTGTCACGATGGCTCAAGAGAATACCAAATTGTGTGATTTTTCCAACACTAATAACAATTATTTTATTTGTACTCCGATTTCTCCCGCCACTAGTGCGGAATCTTATGAAATTAATGCCGCTTTGCTGAATCCTGTTATGAAAGATCAATTTTTCGGCCTTCCTATTGAAGATGCCGCATCCCATCTGAATAATTTTGTTGAGTTGATTGAAAATTTGGATAAAAAAGATTCATAATCAGATTACTCAATATGGATCTAAGGTAGGATCTACTTTAAAGAATCTTAGAGAAAAGGAAACCATGGTTAATGAAAAGATAGATCAAGATTCTACTAGAATAGGCAAACTAGAAGATATTATTACCAACTTGGGTTCCGCTTTTTCCTCCGTTAAATACTCAAAACCTTACTCCTACTAAGACTGCCAAGCTTATTTATGTTCCTAAGAATAAGGGTGAATCTTCTAGTAAAGAAAATGAAGATCTCAAAACAATAAGTGTTCACCCCAATTTTTTTGATATTATTAAGGAACCAATTGCCAGGAGTGAATTTCTTGATTTCTTGCCTAGGAGTTTAATCATTGATAAAACCAAAGAATCTCCTAAGGATTACAAGTGTGCAATTAAAGAATTGCATACCAAAGATGGCAATACCTAGATCTATTAGTGTTTTCATGCCTAGCTAAGGGTGTTAAACAATAGCGCTTGTTGGGAGGCAACCCAAATTTTTTTTGCTTCTGTTTTGCAATAAATAGTTCATCTAGCCTCTGGTTAGGTGAGGTTTTGTGTTTTAATTAGTGTTTGTGCCAAGTAAGACCTTTAGGATGGCTTACGGTGATAGTTGATTTGATCTTGCTGAAAAACATAACCTTTTGCGCTCAGGAAATCAATTTGTCAGAAGCGTGATAAAATATTGATTCTTTTTGCAGAAGATTAATAAAAAATTGCTCCGGTTGTCCAAATTTGTCAGAATTTTTGGAGTTACAGAAGTATTCGAGAGTTACAGATTACTACAGTCTGTTCTGTTTTTCACAGATTCTATTTTCTATATGTTGTTTGCTTATTTCGATGAATCTATGGGTAGTATCGGGGGGTATGAACCATGCAAAAGTTGGAATGCAGTAGATATTACACCAATATAGATAAAGAATGAGTTTAGAACAATACCAAAAGTGGTGATTTATTTTGTTATACTAACGGAGCTTATGAGATTTTTTGTTGAGTTTTGTGTTGTGAAGTTTTCAAGTTTTGGGTAAGGATTTGATGGACTATGGAATAAGGAGTGGAAAGAGGCTAAGCTTGGGGATGCCCAAGGCACCCCAAGGAAATATTCGAGGACAACCAAGAGCCTAAGCTTGGGGATGCCCCAGAAGGCATCCCCTCTTTCGTCTTTGTCTATCGGTAACTTTACTTGAGGCTATATTTTTATTCACCACCTGATATGTGTTTTGCTTGGAGCGTCTTGTATGATATGGGTCTTTGCTTTTTAGTTTGCCACAATCATCCTTGCTGCACACAAATTTTGAGAGGGACATGCATGAATCGTGATTTATTAGAATACTCTATGTGCTTCACTTATATCCTTTGAGCTAGGCAATTTTGCTCTAGTGCTTCACTTATATCTGTTTAGAGCACGGTGGTTGTTTTATTTTATAGAAATTGTTGAACTCTCATGCTTCACTTATATTATTTTGAGAGTCTTTAAACAACATGGTAATTTTATTTGGTTATAAATTTAGTCCTAATATGACAGGAATCCAAGAGGGATATACTAAAAACTTTCATATAAAGTGTATTGAATACTACGAGAAGTTTGATTCCTTATGATTGTTTTGAGATATAAAGATGGTGATATTAGAGTCATGCTAGTGAGTAGTTCTTAATTTGAGAAATACTTGTGTTAACGTTTGTGATTCCTGTAGCATGCACGTATGGTGAACCATTATGTGACGAAGTTGGAGCATGAGGTATTTTTTGATTGCCTTCCTTGTGAGCGGCGGTCGGGGATGAGCGATGGTCTTTTCCTACCAATCTATCCCCCTAGGAGCATGCGCGTAGTACTTCGTTTCAATAATAATTGTTTTTGCAATAAGTATGTGAGTTCTTTATGACTAATGTTGAGTCCATGGATTATACGCACTCTCACCCTTCCACCATTGCTAGCCTCTCTAGTACCGCGCAACTTTCACCGGGACCATACACCCACCATATACCTTCCTCAAAACAGCCACCATACCTACCTATTATGGCATTTCCAGAGCCATTCTGAGATATATTGCCATGCAACTTTCCACCGTTCCATTTATTATGACACGTTCCGTCATTGTCATATTGCTTCATGATCATGTAGTTGACATCGTATTTGTGGCAAAGCCACCATTCATAATTCTTTCATACATGTCACTCTTGATTCATTGCACATGTCGGTACACCGCCGGAGGCATTCATATAGAGTCATATTTTGTTCTAAGTATCGAGTTGTAATTCTTGAGTTGTAAGTAAATAAAAGTGTGATGATCTTCATTATTAGAGCATTGTCCCATGTGAGGAGAAAAAAGGGGAGGCCAAAGAAGACAAACTAATTAAAAAAATGATAGGAAAAGAGAGAAGGGGCAATGTTACTATCCTTTTTTCCACACTTGTGCTTCAAAGTAGCACCATGATCTTCATGATAAAGAGTCTCCTATGTTGTCACTTTCATATAATAGTGGGAATTTTTCATTATAGAACTTGGCTTGTATATTCCAACGATGGGCTTCCTCAAATTGCCCTAGGTCTTCATGAGCAAGCAAGTTGGATGCACACCCACTTAGTTTTGTTTTTGAGCTTTCATAAACTTATAGCTCTAGTGCATCCGTTGCATAGCAATCCCTACTCACTCACATTGATATCTATTGATGGGCATCTCCACAGCCCGTTGATATGCCTAGTTGATGTGAGACTATCTCCTTTTTGTCTTCTCCACAACCACCATATTCTATTCCACCTATAGTGCTATGTCCATGGCTCACGCTCATGTATTGCGTGAAAGTTGAAAAAGTTTGAGAACATCAAAAGTATGAAACAATTGCTTGGCTTGTCATCGGGGTTGTGCATGATTTGAATATTTTCTGTGATGAACATGGAGCATAGCCAGACTATATGATTTTGTAGGGATAAGCTTTCTTTGGCCATGTTATTTTGAGAAGACATAAATGCCTTGTTAGTATGCTTGAAGTATTATTATTTTTATGTCAATATTAAACTTTTGTTTTGAATCTTATGGATCTGAACATTTATACCAGAATAAAGAAAAATTACATGGATAAATATGTTAGGTAGTATTCCACATCAAAAATTCTGTTTTTATCATTTACCTACTCGAGGACAAGCAGGAATTAAGCTTGGGGATGCTTGATACGTCTCCAATGTATCTATAATTTGTTATTGTTTCATGCTATAATATTATCTGTTTTGGATGTTTTATATGCATTAATATGCTATTTTATATTATTTTTGGGACTAATCTATTAACCTAGAGCCCAGTGCCACTTTCTGTTTTTTTTCTTTTTTAGAGTTTCGAAGAAAAGGAATACCAAACGGAGTCCAAACGGAATAAAACCTTCGCGATGATTTTTCTAGGACCAGAAGACACCCAGGAGACTTGGAGACAAAGTCGGAGGAGCCACGAGGCGGCCACAAGGGTGGAGGGCGCGCTCAGGGGGTAGGGCGTGCCCCCTGTCTTGTGGGCCCCCGGTGACTCCCCTGACCTAATTCCTTCGCCTATATATTCACATACAATCCCAAACCACCAAAAGTATCCACGAAAACACTTTTCCACCGCCGCAACATTCTGTACCCGTGAGATCCCACTTTGGGGCCTTTTCCGGCATCCTGTCGGAGGGGATTCGATCACGGAGGGCTTCTACATCAACTCTATTGCCCTTCCGATGAAGCATGAGTAGTTTACCTCAGACCTACGGGTCCATAGCTAGTAGATAGATTGCTTCTTCTCTCTCTTTGATTCTCAATAGCTTGTTCTTCTCGATGTTCTTAGAGATCTATCCAATGTAATCTTCTTTTGCGGTGTGTTTGTCGAGACCCGATGAATTGTAGATTTATGATCAGCTTATCTATGAATATTATCTGAATCTTCTCTGAATTCTTTTATCCATGATTTGATATCTTTGTAATTCTCTTCGAACTATCCGTTTGGTTTGGCCAACTAGATTGGTTTTTCTTGCAATGGGAGAAATGCTTAGCTTTGGGTTCGATCTTGCGGTGTCCTTTTCCAAGTGATAGTAGGGGCAGCAAGGCATGTATTGTATTGTATTGTTGCCATCGAGGATAAAAAGATGGGGTTTTCATCATATAGCTTGAGTTAATTCCTCTACATCATGTCATCTTACTTAATGTGTTACTCTGTTCTTCATGAACTAAATACTCTAGATGCAGGCAAGAGTCGGCGATGTGTGGAGTAATAGTAGTAGATGCAGAATCATTTCGGTCTACTTGACACGAACGTGATGCCTATATTCATGATCATTGCCTTAGATATCGTCATAACTTTGCGCTTTTCTATCAATTGCTCGACAGTAATTTGTTCACCCACCATATTATTTGCTATCTTGAGAGAAGCCTCTAGTGAAACCTATGGCCCTCGGGTCTATTTTCCATCATATAAGTTTCTGATCTACTATTTTTCAATCTTTTACTTTCCGATCTATAAACCAAAAATACCAAAAATATTTACTTTATTGCTTATCAATCTCTATCAGATCTCACTTTTGCAAGTAACTGTGAAGGGATTGACAACCCCTTTATCGCGTTGGGTGCAAGTTGTTTGATTATTTGTGCAGGTATTAGGTGATTTGTGCATTGTCTCCTACTAGATTGATACCTTGGTTCTCAAACTAAGGGAAATACTTATCTCTACTTTGCTGCATAACCCTTTCCTCTTCAAGGGAAAAACCAATGCAAGCTCAAGAAGTAGCGAGAAGAATTTCTGGTGCCGTTGCTGGGGAGATCTACGCCAAGTCAAGACATACCAAGAACCCATCATAAACTCTCATCTCTTGCATTACATTATTCGCCATTTGCCTCTCATTTTCCTCTCCCCCACTTCTAAAACGATTTTCGAAAAGATTTGCCTTTTTCTTCGTACCTCTTCCGTTCTCCTTCTTCGTTTGCTTTTTGTGTGCTCGTGTGTTGGATTGCTTGCTTTGTCATGATGGCTCAAGAGCATACCAAATTGTGTGATTTTCCCAACACTAATAACAATGATTTTATTAGTACTCCGACTGCTCCCGCCACTAGTGCGGAATCTTATGAAATTAGTGCAGCTTTGTTGAATATTGTTATGAAAGATCAATTTTCCGGCCTTCCTAGTGAAGATGCCGCATCCCGTCTGAATAATTTCGTTGAGTTGATTGAAAATTTGGATAAAAAGATTCATAATCAGATTACTCAATATGGATCTAAGGTAGGAGTTACTATAAAGAATCTTAGAGAAAAGGAAACCATAGTTAATGAAAAGATATTGGACGCGGTGTTTTGGCTCCTAGGTACATATGCACCCATTGTCTAAATACGTTGAAAAATTCGAAACAAAAATTCCAGGGGTATATCCGAACATTCTATGTGCATGCACAAAGTTTCGGTGAAAAAAACGTTTTTTGTGGCTTGTGTAAAAAAGATAAAGGAATGCAAAATGAATAGTTGTAATGAAGCATCAGAAATTGTGTTTTTTACACCAGCCACAAAAAACCTTGTTTTTCACCGAAAACTTTGTGCACGCACATAGAATGTCTGGATATACACGTGGGATTTTTGTTCGGAATTTTTCAAATTTTCAAAATGTGTATGTAGACAATGGGTGCATATGCACCTAGGAGCCTTTGCAAATTTTTCGAGATCAAGATTCTACTAGAATTGACAAACTAGAAGATATTATTACCAACTTGGGTTCCGCTTTTTCCTTCGTTAAAACTACTCAAAACCTTACTCCTACTAAGACTGCCAAGCTTATTTATGTTCCTAAGAATAAGGGTGAATCTTCTAGTAAAGAAAATGAAGATCTCAAAACAATAAGTGTTCACCCCAATTTTTTTGATATTATTAAGGAACCAATTGCCAGGAGTGAATTTCTTGATTTCTTGCCTAGGAGTTTAATCATTGATAAAACCAAAGAATCTCCTAAGGATTACAAGTGTGCAATTAAAGAATTGCATACCAAAGATGGCAATACCTAGATCTATTAGTGTTTTCATGCCTAGCTAAGGGTGTTAAAGAATACCGCATGTTGGGAGGCAACCCAAATATTTTTTTGTTGCTATTTGCTTCTGTTTTGCAATAAATAATTCATCTAGCCTTTGGTTCGGTGAGGTTTTGTGTTTTAATTAGTGTTTGTGCCAAGACCTTTAGGATGGCTTACGGTGATAGTTGATTTGATCTTGCTGAAAAACATAAACTTTTGCGCTCAAGAAACCAATTATCATTTTTAACTTAAGGGTGATAAAATATTGGTTCATTTTGCAGAAGATTAATAAACAAATTTCTCAGGTTGTCCTAAATTTTCAGAATTTTTGGAGTTACAGAAGTATTCGAGAGTTACAGATTACTACATATTGTTCTGTTTTTGACAGATTCTGTTTTCTATATGTTGTTTGCTTATTTTGATGAATCTATGGGTAGTATCGGGGGGTATGAAGCAAGGAAAAGTTGGAATATAGTAGATATTACACCAATATAAATAAAGAATGAGTTTACAACAATACCAAAAGTGGTGATTTATTTTCGTATACTAACGGAGCTTATGAGATTTTGTGTTGAGTTTTGTGTTGTGAAGTTTTCAAGTTTTTGGTAAGGATTTGATGGACTATGGAATAAGGAGTGGCAAGAGCCTAAGCTTGGGGATGCCCAAGGCACCCCAAGGTAATATTCAAGGACAACCAAGAGCCTAAGCTTGGGGATGCCCCGGAAGGCATCCCCTCTTTCGTCTTCGTCTATCGGTAACTTTACTTGAGGCTATATTCTTATTCACCACATGATATGTGTTTTGCTTGGAGCGTCTTGTGTGTTATGAGTCTTTGTTTTTTAGTTTGACACAATCATCCTTGCTGCACACACCTTTTGATACGGACACACATGAATCATGATTTATTAGAATACTCTATGTGCTTCACTTATATCTTTTGAGCTAGGCAATTTTGCTCTAGTGCTTCACTTATATCTTTTTAGAGCACGGCGGTGGTTTTATTTTATAGAAATTGTTAAACTCTCATGCTTCACTTATATTATTTTGAGAGTCTTTAAACAGCATGGTAATTTGCTTTGGTATAAATTTAGTCCTAATATGATAGGCATCCAAGAGGGATATAATAAAAAAATTCATATAAAGTGCATTGAATACTATGAGAAGTTTGATTCCTTATGATTGTTTTGAGATATAAAGATGGTGATATTAGAGTCATGCTAGTGGGTAGTTGTGAATTTGAGAAATACTTGTGTTAAGGTTTGTGATTCCCGTAGCATGCACGTATGGTGAACCGTTATGTAACGAAGTTGGAGCATGAGGTATTTTTTGATTGTCTTCCTTATGAGTGGCGGTCGGGGACGAGCGATGGTCTTTTCCTACCAATCTATCCCCCAAGGAGCATGCGTGTAGTACTTTGTTTCAATAACTAATAGATTTTTGCAATAAGTATGTGAGTTCTTTATGACTAATGCTGAGTCCATGGATTATACGCCCTCTCACCCTTCCACCATTGCTAGCCTCTCTAGTACCACGCAACTTTCGGCGGTACCATACACCCATTATATACCTTCCTCAAAACAGTCACCATACCTACCTATTATGGCATTTCCATAGCCATTCCGAGATATATTGCCATGCAACATTCCACCGTTTCGTTTATTATGACACGTCCAATCATTGTAACATCCCAAATTTCCAATTTGGAATGTTATACATAGATCATTCATGCATATCATATTTTTGCTGCATTTCGTTTCGCGATCCTCGAAATCCTAAGCAACTCAAGGACCCTCGGAGAGAGTTGGGGATTTCCCTGCTTTCATATTTGAATTTTATCAAATATTGAAACGAGGACTACTTGTTTTAATTATTTTTCTCTCCGAAAATATTTCATATTCAAATATATGAGAGGAGATAATATGACTTCTCCAAAATAAATGAAATATTGGAGGAAAAATATTAAAATCAAATATTGGATTTTATTCGGAGTTTTGTCGCCATTTTATTTGAATTAAAAATATGCGATTTTCAAAATTGCATTTTAGGCCCAAATAAATGTTCACCTTGTCCGGCCTATTTTAGAGGACGGGAAATTTTATTTCGGAATATTTGGAGTCCGTTTAGTATTTCTTTTCTTTCTTTTCTGCACGTTGGAATTATTTAAAAAAAAGTGAACCGACTCCGGGCCGTAACCGGTCAGGACTCCTCGGGCCGGCCTTTAAAGCCCGAGACCCCGAGCCCCGAGCCAGCCCAGCCGCCACCCGCGCCCTAACCCTAATCCCGCCGCGCCGCCGCAGCCCCGCGCCGCGCCGCCGCCCGCCGCGCTGGAGTCGCCAGACCTCGCCGGACCCGAGGTAGCCGCCTCGGTTTTCGTGAGAAAACCGTTTTGGTTTTTTTCGAAACCCTAGATCCGTTTTTTAGATCCGGTTCAGTTTATTTTCGGTTTAGTTATTTAGCGAACGCCCGTTTTACGTTCGTTTTAACGAATTGTTTTCACCGTTTAACTGCAGACAGCGAATGTTCGTTCGTTAGCCTGTTTGTCAGTTTTTTCTTTTTCTCGGATTTTCCGCGATTATTTTCGATCGCGATTTCTGATCTGATTTTCGTTTTAGTTTATCTTTTCGCTCGTTTATCGGAATCAGACGATTCAAGCGCCTAGATCTTCGTCTCGAAACCCTCTTTCTGTTTAACCAACTTGAACAAGATTTTGGTACTGTAAAATTTGACTTTAGTTCAGATTAGTAAACGGATCTTGTTTCTTTCGTAGTTTGAGTTTCGTTGCTCCGTTTGATTTGATTCTTTTTGCAAACCGGAGTTCTTAAGTTGAACTTTCTGGTTAGATCTTCTTATTTGAGTTTTGCCCGTGCATCTTTGCTTGATTGCTTATGTATGCTATTGTTTGTTTGCGCTAGAATTCCCGGAGTGCGAAGCGTGCTACTACGAGTCCCTAGGTTTTGCGGATCGTCAGCCAGGCAAGTAACACATTGATCATACTCTTTTCATACCCAGTTTTTATGCATTAGCTCGAATCCTCAAACACTGCATGATTAGGATGTGATTTAACTTGTGGGTATTGGTAAGTAGTTGATGAGGTAGAACCTATTGCCCTGTTACTATCAAACCCTTGGGAGTTACTTCTACGTATTGCTTATATTGCTATGCTATGCTCGTAGACGTGGTTTGGGTGAGTGAATCCATGACAGATGTGAGATTGTTAATTAATGGTTCAACTTAAGGTGGCAACTTAAATACACATCTGGGTGGATTGCTTGTCGGGCACCTGGAGAATCCAGTGTTGTCCTAGGATATCCCGGAGTACCCGTGTGATCATCCTAAGGTCCGCCACCCAGGCTCAAAGGGAACTGAGATATTTTCATGCTAGAAACTTCCGTGTGCAGCCACAAGCTATTATGGGCTCTAGCATAGTTGAGTAAGTTGCATGAGCTCTTGAAGAGGTGGATCAGCAGGTAGAGGGATGTAGGTTTGGTATGGTCTGCCCGGAGTAAAGAGTTAATGTTTCTGAAAGACTGTGTCTCGGTCATCCGTTTCTCAAACACCATGTAGTGCGAGAAATCCAACGGAGGAGATCGAGTCTTGTGGGGAAAGTGCGCAAACCTCTGCAAAGTGTACAATCTAATCATGGTTAGTCGTGTCCCCAGTTATGGACAATCTTGAGTATATAGTACTTGGAGTATCTTAAGTATCTCATCACTCTAAATTAATATTGTTGGGTTGATAATTACTTTAATTGGGATTGAGTTGGAGGAACCTTCTCAATGATGTTTCAACTACCATGATAGTTAAAATAAAACTTATTCCTTTGTTGTAGGGAAAAATTGGCTTTTTGCAAAAACTATAACCATAGAGCTTTCCACCAGCCAAATATGCATGTAGTGATAGCATTATTCTGTTCTTGCTCTACTGTGTTATATTGCCAGCATATTCCATGTGCTGACCCGTTTTCGGGCTGCAACGTATTATGTTGCAGACTTTTCAGACGAGGAGTAAGGTTCGTTAGGTCGTTGCTGTGCAGCTCAGCTATGCCGTTGGAGTTGATGGACTCACTTTATCTTCCAAGCCTTCCGCTGTTATCGTATTAGATGGCCTTAGGCCATATTTATTGTAATAAGTTCTCTTTTGAGACATTCGATGTAATAAGTGTGTGATTGCTACTCTGTTATAAATCCTTCGAGTACTGTGTGTCAGCATTACCGATCCAGGGATGACACTTAAGCACAGAGACTTGACCGTTTGAGGTCGGGTCGCTACAAGATGGTATCAGAGCACACACTGAGTGTAGGACACGACCACTAAGATAAGCCATAGGTCACTCTTCTCTACTCATTTCTGACTCCTCTCCATTTTCTACTCTTTAGGATGGCGGATTTGAAGAACAAGTTTGCACAACCGGATGAAGACACACCCTTTGGACGCCACTTGAAGGAAGTCACTAGGTACTTGAACATCGGAATACCAAGCTTCACCGGGACGTACAACGCCACCGTACCAGAAGAGGAGTGCTGGATGATTCAAGTTCAAGTTCCAGGAAGGACGTTTTGGCCAACCACTAAGCCCATAGAATTTTATTTTGAAGCACCCACCTGGAATCTAGGCAAGAGCATGGCAGCCCACATTACCATGGGACGCATTGGAGAAGTCTACAACAAGGATCTTAAGGACACTATCTACCAGATATGTGGGCGCCGAGATGAGCAATGGGAGATGATCAGCACCAAGAAGGACAGATCCATTGCAGCTTTCATCCATGAGTTAAACCAGCACATTCGACGCCAGGAGAATCAGATGTGCGCAGACATGTCAGAATTGAAGAAGGCGAAGACAAGGATCATCGAGCTGGAAGGAGAACTCAAGTCTACACGCGATGGATATGAGGAGGAAATTGCAACACTACTGGAGAAGAATGACGACCTGATAAAGAAGATTGGAGTATTCATGGGAGATCCCGCGCCGGGAGGAGAGGACGACGATTCCACTTGCCCGGAGAACTACATCATCATCGACAACACCGACTCCGACCCCAGTGATGATGACTTTGAAGACGAAGCTGGAGCAGACATCATGGAGTCTTCCACCGATCAAAATTTCTAGACGGCCACCAAATGATAGTAGTATTTCCCCCATGTATATAGTAGTAGTTGAACACTTTTACGATAGTTCTAGACCGTTTGTATGCCCTTGCTTGATTGATTGAGTGAAATGTTTGTGTTTGTCTCATGTGCATATGGGTAGTGCTTTCTCACTAGACCCCTTTTCTATTCTAATCTCTCCCCTCTAAACCCGCCAGATGCCTCCGAGACGTGACACCGGATTTGCCTTCCCGCCAGAGTTCACTCAGTTGATCCAGCAGCAGAATGCCTTGATGCAATTGCTAGTCCAGAACCAGGGCAACAACAACAACCCGCCTCCAGTTGACAACTTAGCTCGCTTTTCTGAGGTTGCAGCCGCCGGTGTTTTCCAGTAGCACCGAGCCTATAGTTGCTGATGATTGGCTACGCCGTATTGGAAGGGAGTTGACCACCGCAGGATGCACATATGCTGAGAAGGTGCGCTTTGCCGCACATCAATTGGATGGACCAGCAGCCTCATGGTGGGAGAATTATACGGCCACTTTCCCCATAGCCAACGTCACTTGGGATCAGTTTCAGCAAGCTTTCCGCACAGCCCATGTCTCAACTGGAGCTATGAATATGAAGAAGCGTGAGTTTCGCAACTTACGCCAGGGGAACCGTACTGTGGCTCAGTACGTGGATGAGTTTAGCAAGTTATCTCGCTATGCCCCTGATGATGTGGCCACAGATGCCGCGAAGCAGGAGAAGTTTATGGAAGGGCTGAATGATGAGATGAGCATGCAGTTGATGGTGGAAACATTCAACAACTACCAGGAGTTGGTAGATAAGGCTCTTATGATTGAAGGGAAGCAGCAGCAAATTGAGAGCCATAAGAGGAAGTATGGGCAAGGGAGGTATAACTCCGGAGCTCAGCAGAAGCCTCGTCTAACCCCGAACTCGGGAGGACTTGTTCATAACCATGGAGGTCATAACCACACCGGAGGAAGTTCGCATAACCACAATGGTTCTAAGAATGAGACTGGGAACGGAACAAACAACAATCAGAACCGCCCCAATCCAGCCACACCCGCCAAGAGAGACCTAAGTCACATTACTTGCTTTAAGTGCGGGAAGACTGGACACTATGCCATGGAGTGCCCTGAAGCGAAGAATGGAAACGACAATGGGAGCGCTGGGAAGAAGCCCAATCCATTCAATAAAGGACAAGTGAACCACGTTAACGTGGAGGAGGTTGAAGAGCAGCCAGACGCGGTTATAGGTAAGTTTTTGGTTAAGTCTTTTACCGCCCTTGTTTTTTTGATACTAGTGCATCGCATTCATACATATCAAGGGGATTCGTGGATAAGTTTAAACTACCAACCCAAACCCTTAGGACCCCTCTGTTAGTGAGTTCACCTCGAGCAGAGTATATGGCTAGTCGATGGTGCGACCAGATACCCTTAACCATTGGTAGCCATGTTTTTCCGTCCGACCTAATAATCTTGGAGTCACAAGGATTGGATGTGATATTAGGCATGGACTGGATGTCAAAGTATGGAGGAAGCATTGATTGTGCTAGTAAGTCGATTTATCTCACCACCCCAGAGGGAAAAAGGATTAAGTATGTATCTAGGCATGCGCCTAGGAGGAGCCAAGTAAATACCCTCACGGGAGTTGTTCAGGAGGAAGTGCCTATAGTGAAGGATTACCCGGATGTTTTTCTAGAGGAACTACCAGGCATGCCACCGGATCGAGACATCGAGTTTTTGATAGAGCTATTGCCAGGTACAGGGCCAATATCAAAGAGACCCTATCGGATGCCCGCAAATGATCTGGAGGAGATTAAGAAGCAGATCAAGGAGTTATTGGAGAAAGGTTACATTCGACGGAGTTCATCACCATGGGGAGCCCCAGTGCTTTTGGTTGAGAAGAAGGATAAGTCTGTAAGAATGGTTGTTGATTATCGTGCATTAAATGAGGTGACGATCAAGAACAAATACCCACTGCCGATGATCAATGATTTGTTTGACCAACTGCAAGGAGCTAAGGTGTTTTCAAAGATCGATATGCGATCAGGATATCACCAGCTGAAGATTCGAGAGAAGGATATACCAAAGACAACATTCACCACACGGTACGGGTTGTATGAATATACGGTCATGTCATTTGGACTGACTAATGCCCCTGCCTACTTCATGAGCATGATGAACAAAGTGTTCATGGAATATTTGGATAAGTTTGTTGTGGTGTTCATTGATGATATAATGGTATACTCAAAGAATGAGGAGGAGCACAAAGAGCATTTGCATTTAGTTCTCGAGAAACTCAAGGAACACCAGTTGTATGCCAAGTTCAGCAAATGCGAGTTTTGGTTGAAGGAAGTCGGATTCCTTGGGCATGTTATATCAGGAGAAGGTATAGCGGTAGACCCCACCAAGGTTCAGTCAGTCACTGAATGGTTGGCACCCACTTCAGTTAGCGAGATCCGCAGTTTTCTTGGACTCGCGGGATACTACCGAAGATTCATTGAGAATTTTTTCAAGATTGCGAAGCCAATGACGGAGTTATTGAAGAAGGATACCAAATTTAAATGGACGGAAGAATGTGAGGCAAGCTTTCAGGAGTTAAAGAAACGTTTGACTACAGCCCCAGTGCTGATTCTGCCGGATATACGCAAGGATTTCCAAGTGTATTGCGACGCTTCTCGCCTAGGACTTGGAAGTGTGCTTATGCAGGACGGAAGAGTTGTTTCGTATGCCTCACGACAACTAAAACTGCACGAATTGAATTATGCCACACATGATTTGGAGTTAGCAGCAGTAGTGCATGTGCTCAAGACTTGGAGACATTACCTTATTGGAAACCATTGTGATGTGTACACGGATCATAAGAGTTTGAAGTACATCTTCACACAGAAGGAGCTGAACCTTAGGCAGAGGAGATGGTTGGAGCTTATAAAGGGTTATGACATGAAGCTGCACTATCATCCAGGCAAGGCCAATGTCGTAGCAGATGCTTTGAGTCAGAAGAGTTATGCTAACACCCTAGTGAGCACAGGATTACCAAAGGAGTTAGCAGAGGATCTCAGGGAACTCCGATTGGAGATTGTTCCTAGAGGTTTTGTTGCAACAATGGAGGTTCAGCCTACATTGTTAGGAAAGATTCGAGAAGCTCAGAAGGATGACAAAGAGATTGACGAGATAAAAGAGAGAATGAGCAAGGGAAAGGCCAAAGGTTTTCGTGAGGATGAGCACGACACCTTGTGGTTTGAGGACCGTGTTTATGTGCCCAATAACACAGAGATCGGGAAGTTAATACTTCAGGAGGCTCATGACTCACCATACTCGATACACCCCGGAAACACCAAGATGTATTTGGATTTGAAGGAACGTTTCTGGTGGACAGGTATGAAGAAGGATATTGCCGAGTATGTAGCCGTATGTGATGTATGTCAGAGAGTGAAGGCAGAACATCAAAAGCCAGCAGGATTGTTACAGCCTATGCCGATACCCGAATGGAAGTGGGGTAAACTTGGCATGGATTTTATTACCGGATTGCCCAGGACCAAATCGGGATATGATTCTATATGGGTAGTAGTCGATCGCTTGACCAAAGTAGCTCACTTTATCCCAGTGAAAACAACCTATACAAGTGTGAAGTTGGCCAAGATATATATGACCAGGATCGTATGTCTGCATGGAGTTCCGAGGACCATCGTATCAGATAGAGGAACACAGTTTACCTCAAAGTTTTGGCATCAACTGCACCAGACTTTGGGATCGAGATTGGAGTTCAGTACAGCATTTCACCCGCAGACGGATGGACAGACCGAGAGAGTCAACCAGATTCTGGAGGACATGTTGAGGGCCTGTGTGCTAGATTATGGATCTAGTTGGGATGACAATTTGCCCTACGCGGAGTTCTCATACAACAATAGCTACCAAGCCAGTTTGAAGATGGCACCATTCGAAGCCCTGTATGGACGAAGGTGCAGAACACCGTTGATGTGGGATGAAGTGGAGACCGGCAGTTGTTTGGACCAGACTTGATCAAGGAGTCTGAAGAGAAAGTTAAGTTGATCCGAGATAGGCTGAAGGTAGCTCAGTCCAGACAAAAGAGTTATGCAGATTCAAAACGCAAGGAGGTAACCTATGAAATTGTAGATAGAGCATATCTGCGAGTATCACCCTTGCGAGGAGTGAAACATTTTGGAGTTAAGGGAAAGTTAGCCCCGAGATTTGTAGGACCGTATCGTGTTTTGGAACGTATGGGAGAAGTTGCCTACAAGTTGGAGTTACCTAAAGGACTATCAGGAGTTCATGATGTATTTCATATTTCACAGCTGAAGAAGTGTCATGGTGATATGGCCGATTTACCGTTAAGAGATACAGTACCCTTGGAGGCGATTCAGTTGGACAGTGATTTGACCTATGAGGAGAAGCCAGTCAGGATTCTTGAATTTGCCAGCCGAGTCACCCGCAGCAAGGTTATCAAGTTTTGCAAAGTTCAGTGGAGCCACCATACCGAGGATGAAGCCACCTGGGAACGAGAGGATGATCTTCGCAAAGACCACCCACACCTATTTTCTAGCCAACCCGAATCTCGAGGGCGAGATTCATCTTAAGGGGGTAGGTTTGTAACATCCCAAATTTCCAATTTGGAATGTTATACATAGATCATTCATGCATATCATATTTTTTCCGCATTTCGTTTCACGATCCTCGAAATCCTAAGCAACTCAAGGACCCTCGGAGAGAGATGGGGATTTCCCTGTTTTCATATTTGAATTTTATCAAATATTGAAACGAGGATTATTTGTTTTAATTATTTTTCTCTCCGAAAATATTTTATATTCAAATATATGAGAGGAGATAATATGACTTCTCCAAAATAAATGAAATATTGGAGAAAAAATATTAAAATCAATATTGGATTTTATTCGGAGTTTTATCGCTATTTTATTTGAATTAGGAAAATTATGTGTTTTTCAAAATTGCATTTTAGGCCCAAATAAATGTTCACCTTGTCCGGCCTATTTTAGACGACGGGGAAAGTTTATTTCGGAATTTTTGGAGTCCGTTTAGTATTTCTTTTCTTTATTTTTCTGCACGTCGGAATTATTTTTAAAAAAAGTGAACCGACTCCGGGCTGTAACTGGCCAAGACTCCTCGGACCGGCCTTTAAAGCCCGAGACCCCGAGCCCCGAGCCAGCCCAGCCGCCACCCGCGCCCTAACCCTAATCCCGCTGCCGCTGCCGCCGCCACGCCGGAGTCGCCGGACCCGAGGTAGCCGCCTCAGTTTTCATGAGAAAATCGTTTTGGTTTTTTTCAAAACCCTAGATCCGTTTTTTAGATCCGGTTCAGTTTATTTTCGGTTTAGTTATTTAGCGAACGCCCGTTTTACGTTCGTTTTAACGAACGGTTTTCACCGTTTAACCGCAGACAGCGAACGTTTGTTCGTTAGCCTGTTCATCAGTTTTTCTTTTTCTCGGATTTTCCGCGATTATTTTCGATCGCGATTTCTGATCCGATTTTCGTTTTAGTTTATCTTTTCGCTCGTTTATCGGAATCAGACGATTCAAGCGCCTAGATCTTCGTCTCGAAACCCTCTTTCTGTTTAACCAACTTGAACAAGATTTTGGTACTGTAAAATTTGACTTTAGTTCAGATTAGTAAACGGATCTTATTTCTTTCGCAGTTTGAGTTTCGTTGCTCCGTTTGATTTGATTCTTTTTGCAAACCGGAGTTCTTAAGTTGAACTTTCTGGTTAGATCTTCTTATTTGAGTTTTGCCCATGCGTCTTTGCTTGATTTGTTATGTATGCTATTGTTTGTTTGCGATAGAATTCCCAGAGTGCGAAGCGTGCTACTACGAGTTCCTAGGTTTTGCGGATCGTCAGCAAGGCAAGTAACACATTGATCATACTCTTTTCATACCCAGTTTTTATGCATTAGCTTCAATCCTCAAACACTGCATGATTAGGATGTGATTTAACTTGTGGGTATTGGGAAGTAGAGTATGAGGTAGAACCTATTGCCCTGTTACTATCAAACCCTTGGGAGTTACTTCTACGTATTGCTTATATTGCTATGCTATGCTCGTAGACGTGGTTTGGGTGAGTGAATCCATGACAGATGTGAGATTGTTAATTAATGGTTCAACTTAAGGTGGCAACTTAAATACACATCTGGGTGGATTGCTTGTCGGGCACCTGGAGAATCCAGTGTTGTCCTAGGACATCCCGGAGTACCCGTGTGATCATCCTAAGGTCCGCCACCCAGGCTCAAAGGGAACTGAGATATTTTCATGCTAGAAACTTCCGTGTGCAGCCACAAGCTATTATGGGCTCTAGCATAGTTGAGTAAGTTGCATGAGCTCTTGAAGAGGTGGATCAGCAGGTAGAGGGATGTAGGTTTGGTATGGTCTGCCCGGAGTAAAGAGTTAATGTTTCTGAAAGACTGTGTCTCGGTCATCTGTTTCTCAAACACCATGTAGTGCGAGAAATCCAACGGAGGAGATCGAGTCTTGTGGGGAAAAGTGCGCAAACCTCTACAGAGTGTACAATCTAATCATGGTTAGTCGTGTCCCCGGTTATGGACAATCTTGAGTATCTAGTACTTGGAGTATCCTAAGTATCTCATCACTCTAAATTAATATTGTTGGGTTGATAATTACTTTAATTGGGATTGAGTTGGAGGAACCTTCTCAATGATGTTTCAACTACCATGATAGTTAAAATAAAACTTATTCCTTTGTTGTAGGGAAAATTGGCTTTTTGCAAAAACTATAGCCATAGAGCTTTCCACCAGCCAAATATGCATGTAGTGATAGCATTATTCTGTTCTTGCTCTACCGTGTTATATTGCCAGCATATTCCATGTGCTGACCCGTTTTCGGGCTGCAACGTATTATGTTGCAGACTTTTCAGACGAGGAGTAAGGTTCATTAGGTCGTTGCCGTGCAGCTCAGCTATGCCGTTGGAGTTGATGTACTCACTTTATCTTCCAAGCCTTCCGTTGTTATCGTATTAGATGGCCTTAGGCCATATTTATTGTAATAAGTTCTCTTTTGAGACATTCGATGTAATAAGTGTGTGATTGCTACTCTGTTATAAATCCTTCGAGTACTGTGTGTGTCAGCATTACCGATCCAGGGATGACACTGAAGCACAGAGACTTGACCGTTTGAGGTCGGGTCGCTACAATCATTGTCATATTGCTTTGCATGATCATGTAGTTGACATCGTATTTGTGGAAAAGCCACCGTTCATAATTCTTTCATACATGTCACTCTTGATTCATGCACATCCTGGTACACTGCCGGAGGCATTCATATATAGAGTCATATTTCGTTTTAAGTATCGAGTTGTAATTCTTGAGTTGTAAGTAAATAAAAGTGTGATGATCTTTATTATTAGAGCATTGTCCCATGTGAGGAGAAAAAAAGGGGAGGCCAAATAAGCCAAAGCAATAAAAAATGAGAGAAAAAGAGAGAAGGGGCAATGTTACTATCCTTTTTTCCACACTGGTGCCTCAAAGTAGCACAATGATCTTCATGATAGAGAGTCTCCTATGTTCTCACTTTCATATACTAGTGGGGATTTTTCATTATATAACTTGGCTTGTATATTCCAACGATGGGCTTCCTCAAATTGCCCTAGGTCTTCATGAGCAAGCGAGTTGGATGCACACCCACTTAGTTTTGTTGTTTAGCTTTCATAAACTCATAGCTCTAGTGCATCCGTTGCATGGCAATCCCTACTCACTCACATTGATATCTAATGATGGGCATCTCCATAGCCCATTGATACGCCTAGTTGATGTGAGACTATCTCCTTTTTGTCTTCTCCAGAACCACCAAATTCTATTCCACCTATAGTTGTCGGCGTCCTGGTAACGGGGGTACCCAGACTTGCCTGCCTGCGGCCCATGGCTGGCTCTTCAATGGCCCGGTATGGCCCAGCTTCAGCAGCTACAACTCAAGACCCTCGCGAGGGGCCAAGCCTCGCGAGGCAGACGACACCAAGACCTCCCTGTGGGCGGCCTCACTAGGCTGGCTCCCGAGGAGCGGAGATATCTATGCAAGGTGCACCTTGCGAGGTTCATGTGATGTGAGCCATGACGACCAAGGCCAGGCGGGCGCAGTGTACCAGTTTCCTCTTTGGTGCTAAGGAGGCAAGCGCAGGCGCGGGGTCCTGAGGAATCAAGCAAAGGTTTCTATATCGGTGCAACAAGACCAAGACTGCCGGGACGGCAGGACGGAAGTCATCGAGGAGCCCACCGCAGCGTCACCACCAGAGCCTTTTGTAGGCGAAGACTACTTTTGTCAGGATAGCTTGTACTAGTTGTTCCCCTTCAAATTTGGCCGTTGTAGGATCCCTTCCCGCCTACATTTGGGAAGAGGACTGATACGTCCATTTTGCATCATGCTTTTATATCGATATTTATTGCATTATGGGCTGTTATTACACATTATGTCATAATACTTATGACTATTCTCTCTTATTTTACAAGGTTTACACGAAGAGGGAGAATGCCGACAGCTGGAATTCTGGGCTGGAAAAGGAGCAAATATTAGAGACCTATTCTGTACAACTTCAAAAGCCCTGAAACTTCACGGAGGCACGTTTTCGAATTAATAAAAAATATTGGCGAAAGAATCAACCAGAGGGGGCCCACACCCTAGCCACGATGGTGGGGGCGCGCCCTACCCCCCTGGGCGCGCCCCCCTGTCTTGTGGCCCCCTGGTAGGCCTCCGGTGCCCATCTTCTGCTATATGAAGTCTTTCGTCCAAGAAAAAATAGAAGGGAAGCTTTCGGGACGAAACACCGCGGCCACGAGGTGAAACCTTGGCGGAACCAATCTAGGGCTCCGGCGGAGCTGTTCTACCGGGGAAACATCCCTCCGGGAGGGGGAAATCGTCACTATCGTCATCACCATCGATCCTCTCAGTGGGAGGGGGTCAATCTCCATCAACATCTTCACTAGCACCATCTCCTCTCAAACCCTAGTTCATCTCTTGTATCCAATCTTTGTCCCAAAACCTCAGATTGGTACCTGTGGGCTGCTAGTAGTGTTGATTACTCCTTGTAGTTGATGCTAGTTGGTTTATTTGGTGGAAGATCATATGTTCAGATCCTTTATGCATATTAATACCCCTCTGATTATGAACATGAATATGATTTGTGAGTAGTTACGTTTGTTCCTGAGGACATGGGAGAAGTCTTGCTATAAGTAGTCATGTGAAGTTGGTATTCGTTCGATATTTTGATGAGATGTATGTTGTCTTTCCTCTAGTGGTGTTATGTGAACATCGACTACATGATACTTCACCATTGTTTGGGCCTAGAGGAAGGCATTGGGAAGTAATAAGTAGATGATGGGTTGCTAGAGTGACAGAAGCTTAAACCCTAGTTTATGTGTTGCTTCGTAAGGGGCTGATTTGGATCCATATGTTTCATGCTATGGTTAGGTTTACCTTAATACTTCTTTTGTAGTTGCGTATGCTTGCAATAGGGGTTAATCATAAGTGGGATGCTTGTCCAAGGAAGGGCAGTACCCAAGCGCCGGTCCACCCACATATCAAATTATCAAAGTAACGAACGCGAATCATATGAAACATATGGATCCAGGCTTGTCCTTTGCTACAAAAAGGATTGGGCCATCTTGCTGCACCTTCTTTACTTTCATTACTTGTTACCCGTTACAAATTACCTTATCACAAAACTATCTGTTACCGATAATTTCAGTGCTTGCAGAGAGTACCTTACTGAAAACCGCTTGTCATTTCCTTCTGCTCCTCGTTGGGTTCGACACTCTTACTTATCGAAAGGACTACGATAGATCCCCTACTCTTGTGGGTCATCAAGAATCTTTTCTGGCACCGTTGCCGGGGAGTGAAGCGCCTTTGGTAAGGAAATTTTTATATAGTGTGCTGAAATTTACTGTCACTTGTTACTATGGAACATAATCCTTTGAGGGGCTTGTTCGGGGTATCTTCACCCCGACCAGTAGAGCAAAGAGTTGCTCCTCAACCTACTGAACCTACTACTAAAAATGTTTACTTTGAAATTCCTTCGGGTATGATAGAGAAACTGCTAGCTAATCCTTTTACAGGAGATGGAACATTGCATCCCGATTTGCACCTAATCTATGTGGATGAAGTTTGTGGATTATTTAAGCTTGCAGGTATGCCCGAGGATGTTATTAAGAATAATGTCTTCCCTTTATCTTTGAAGGGAAAGGCATTGACATGGTTTAGGTTGTGTGATGATATGGGATCATGGAACTACAGCCGATTGAAATTGGAATTTCATCAGAAGTTTTATCCTATGCATCTTGTTCATCGTGATCGTAATTATATATATAATTTTTGGCCTCGCGAAGGAGAAAGCATCGCTCAAGCTTGGGGGAGGCTTAAGTCAATGTTATATTCATGCCCCAATCATGAGCTCTCAAGAGAAATTATTATTCAAAAAATTTATGCTCGGCTTTCTCTCAATAATCGCTCCATGATTGATACTTCTTGTACTGGTTCTTTTATGATGAAGACTATTGAATTCAATGGGATTTATTGGAAAATTAAACGCAACTCTGAAGATTGGGATCTCGACGAAGGTAAAGAGTCAGGTATAACACCTAAGTTTGATTGTGTTAAATATTTTATGGATATTGTTGTAATCCTCCCATTGAAGTAAAAGTAGTTGCACCTATTAAAGTTGAAGAAAAGACTATCACTTATAATGTTGATCCTATTGTTCCTACTGCTTATATTGAGAAACCACCATTCCCTGTTAGAATAAAGGATCATGCTAAAGCTTCAACTGTGGTTCGTAAGAGTAATACTAGAACACCTACACCCCCTGAGCAAATTAAAGTTGAACCTAGTATTGCTATGGTTAAAGATCTCTTGGCCGATAATATTGATGGGCATGTTATTTACTTCTGTGATGAAGCTGTTAGAATTGCTAGACCTGATACTAAAAATAAACATAGACCTGTTGTAGGCATGCCTGTTATTTCTGTTAAAATAGGAGATCGTTGCTATCATGGATTATGTGATATGGGTGCTAGTGCAAGTGCAATACCTCATTCCTTATACAAAGAAATTATGCATGATATTGCACCTGCTGAGATAGAAGAAATTGATGTTACAATTAAGCTTGCCAATAGAGACACTATTTCACCAGTTGGGATTGTTAGAGATGTTGAAGTCTTGTGTGGGAAAGTTAAATATCCTGCTGATTTTATTGTTCTTGGTTCCCCGGAAGATGCCTTTTGTCCCATTATATTTGGTAGACCCTTCTTGAATACTGTTAATGCTAAGATAGATTGCAAAAAGGATGTTGTTACTGTTGGTTTAGGGGATATGTCTCATGAGTTTAATTTTGCTAAATTTTGTAGACAACCCCAATGATAAAGAATTGCCTAGTAAGATGAAATTATTGGTCTTGCTTCTATTGCCGTGCCTCCTAATGATCCTTTAGAACAATATTTGCTAGACCATGAAAATGATATGTTTATGAATGAAAGAAGGGAAATAGATGAAGTATTCTTTAAACAGGGACCTATTTTGAAACACAACTTGCCTATTGAAATCCTAGGGGATCCTCCTCCACCCAAGGGTGATCCCGTGTTTGAGCTTAAACCATTACCTGATACTCTTAAATATGCATATCTTGATGAAAAGAAGATATATCCTGTTATTATTAGTGCTAACCTTTCAGAGAAGGAAGAAGAGAAATTATTGAAAACTCTGAAGAAGCACCGTGCTGCTATTGGATATACTCTTGATGATCTTAAGGGCATTAGCCCCACTCTATGCCAGCACAAAATAAAATTGGAGAAAGACGCTAAACCGGTTGTTGATCACCAACGACGGTTAAATCCTAAGATGAAAGAAGTGGTAAGAAAAGAAATGCTAAAGCTTCTGGAGGCAGGTATAATTTATCCCGTTGTTGATAGTCAGTGGGTAAGTCATGTCCATTGTGTCCCTAAGAAGGGAGGTATTACTGTTGTTCCTAATGATAAAGATGAATTGATCCCACAAAGAATCGTTACAGGTTATAGAATGGTAATTGATTTCCGCAAACTAAATAAAGCTACTAAAAAGGATCATTACCCTTTACCTTTTATTGATCACATGCTAGAAAGATTATCCAAACATACACATTTTTGCTTTCTAGATGGTTATTCTGGTTTCTCTCAAATACCTCTGTCAAAAGTGGATCAAGAAAAGACTACTTTTACTTGCCCTTTCGGTACCTTTGCTTATAGACGTATGCTTTTTGGTTTATGCAATGCACCTGCTACCTTTCAAAGATGCATGATGGCTATATTCTCTGATTTTTGTGAAAAGATTGTTGAGGTTTTCATGGATGATTTCTCCGTATATGGAACTTCTTTTGATGATTGCTTGAGCAACCTTGATCGAGTTATGCAGAGATGTGAAGAAACTAATCTTAAGGATGGCAATGGGTCGGGTTTGGATCGGGTTGAACAATATTACATCCATATTCAAATCCATGAAGACATTCCCTGCCCGCCCATGAAAAAACCCACGGGTGAAAATTTGTGTCCATGTCCAAACCCGATGGATATCCATCGGGTATGGATATCCATCGGGTCATTCCAACCACATATACACCTTACTAAATTACATGACATAGCATAACAATCACATAAGCTTTCAGATTCTCGCAAAAAATGACATAGCACGAGTACACTACATCATATAAGCTTTGAAATTCTCTAATGTGAGATTTCCCTTATTACCACTCGACCTTTTGATGCTCCTGTGCTAGTACCTTGAGAATTAAATGTCAGGGTAGCATGCTCCATCATCACAAGCCATTGAGCTATACATGAAAAAGGTATATATTCAGTTTCAGTTAAAAAGAACCAATGTACATCCCTCGTTTGACCAAACAAGCAACACCAGACTAACTGGACAGAGTACGGAGTATGAGATCGCATCCTCATCAATCAGCATAAATGCTCATTAGATGGAATCTGACTTATTTGATCATACATAATTACTAATTATCATGCATATCTGCACTTCTACAGTCTGAACTCCTGTGCACTTCTACAGATCATTCCATGTGTCTAAGCAATAAAATTGACTGGTTTCGAAAATGATAACCATATTTTACTGCCGCCAACTAACCAAAAAAATTACTCCATCAATATAAATCTTTGCTTCAATTAATACTACAGTTCCAAAAAAAACAGTTTGCATGAAGTCACGAGCAAGTACATGCTGCATATCCACGTACAGGACATGGAACAAGAATATATATTACCCTAAAGGCGTGAACGCCGGCTGTTTGCCATGGTCGTCGGCTCCTCGAAGCAGCCCTGCTCCTTGTCCTGGACTTCGCCCCCCTTGCCGCCATGCTCTGCATCGGCATGCTCGGCGCCGCAGGTCACAGCCTTGCACCGCCCCGCCGACGCACATGTGCACTGTTGGTCTGATGTGTCCTGCGTGCTAGTAGAAGTTGAGATGGAGTCAGGGAGGGTTTGAGGAGATCTATGGATCATAGCTGTCGCTGGCCTTTGGCATTGCTACTACAGTGATGCACCATATGTGGAGCCCTGTTTGCACCAATGGCTACGGGATGAGTAAGCCGAGGAGACGAGCCATCTTAATGAACAATTGTTTAATTAGGAGATAGGAGAATGAGAAAGGCCGGTGGAGTAAATAAGTCACAGTGGGGATTGGGCAATTTTCTTTCAATTTTAGATAAATGAAATTTTATGAGGGGAATATTGAAATATCGGGTCGGGTTTGGGTATGCCCAGGGTACAAAATTATATCCATGCCCTACCCATGATTAGTCGGGTCGGGTTCGGACATGATCCATGGACACAGACATGTATCCAAACCCTGTCCATTCGGGTCGGGTATCCGCGGGTATCCATGTCCATGGATAAAATGGCCATCCTTAACTAATCTTGTCTTGAACTGGGAGAAGTGCCACTTTATGGTTAATGAAGGTATTGTCTTGGGGCATAAAATTTCTGAAAGAGGTATTGAAGTTGATAAAGCTAAGGTTGATGCTATTGAAAAGATGTCGTGACCCAAGGACATTAAAGGTATAAGAAGTTTCCTTGGTCATGCCGGTTTTTATAGGAGGTTCATTAAGGACTTCTAAAAAAATTCTAGGCCTCTGACTAATCTCTTACAAAAAGATGTTCTTTTGTCTTTGATGATGATTGTGTAGAAGCATTTGAAAAACTTAAGAAAGCTTTGATTTTTGCACCCATTGCTCAGCCACCTGATTGGAATTTACCCTTTGAAATTATGTGTGATGCTAGTGATTATGTTGTAGGTGCTGTTCTGGGACAAAGAGTCGATAAGAAATTAAATGTTATCCAATATGCTAGTAAAACTCTAGACAGTGCCCAGATAAATTATGCTACTACTGAAAAAGAATTTTTAGCAGTTGTATTTGCTTGTGATAAGTTCAGACCTTATATTGTTGATTCCAAAGTTACTATTCACACTGATCATGTTGCTATTAAATATCTTATGGAAAAGAAAGATGCTAAACCTAGACTTATTAGGTGGGTTCTCCTATTACAAGAATTTGATTTGCATATTATTGATAGAAAGGGAGCTGAGAACCCCGTTGCAGACAACTTATCTAGGTTAGAAAATGTTCTTGATGACCCACTACCTATTAATGGTAGCTTTCCTGATGAACAATTGGCTGTCACAAATGCTTCTCGTACTGCTCCATGGTATGCTGAGTATGCTAATTACATTGTTGCTAAATTTATACCACCTAGTTTCACATACCAGCAAAAGAAAAAGTTTTTCTATGATTTAAGACATTACTTCTGGGATGACCCACACCTTTGTAAAGAAGGAGTAGATGGTGTTATTAGACGTTGTGTACCTGAGCATGAACAGGAACAGATCCTACGCAAGTGTCACTCCGAGGCTTATGGAGGACACTACGCTGGAGATAGAACTGCACATAAGGTACTGCAATCCGGTTTTTATTGGCCTACTCTCTTCAAAGATGCCCGTAAGTTTGTCTTGTCTTGTGATGAATGTCAAAGAATTGGTAATATTAGTAGACGTCAAGAAATGCCTATGAACTACTCACTTGTTATTGAACCATTTGATGTTTGGGGCTTTGATTATATGGGTACGTTTCCTTCCTCTAATGGGTATACACACATTTTAGTTGCTGTTGATTACGTTACTAAGTGGGTAGAAGCTATTCCAACTAGTAATGCTGATCATAACACCTCTATTAAAATGCTTAAAGAAGTTATTTTTCCGAGGTTTGGAGTCCCTAGATATTTAATGACTGATGGTGGTTCACATTTTATTCATGGTGCCTTTCGTAAAATGCTTGCTAAGTATGACGTTAATCATATAATTGCATCTCCTTACCACCCACAATCTAGTGGCCAGGTAGAATTGAGTAATAGAGAGATCAAATTAATTTTGCAAAAGACTGTTAATAGATCTAGAAAGAATTGGTCCAAGAAACTTGATGATGCATTATGGGCCTATAGAACTGCATATAAAAACCCTATGGGTATGTCTCCGTATAAAATGGTTTATGGAAAAGCATGTCACTTACCTCTTAAACTAGAGCATAAGGCATATTGGGCTATTAAAGAGCTCAATTATGATTTCAAACTTGCCGGTGAGAAAAGGCTATTTGACATTAGCTCACTTGATGAATGAAGAACTCAAGCCTATGAGAATGCCAAACTGTTTAAAGAAAAAGTTGAAAGATGGCATGACAAAAGGATACAAAAGCGTGAGTTTAATGTAGGTGATTATGTGTTGCTATTCAACTCTCGTTTAAGATTTTTTGCAGGAAAGCTTCTCTCTAAATGGGAAGGTCCTTACATTATCGAGGAGGTCTATCGTTCCAGTGCCATAAAAATCTACAACTTCGAAGGCACAAATCTGAAGGTGGTGAATGGTCAAAGAATCAAACATTATATCTCAGGTAATCCTATAAATGTTGAAACTAATGTTATTGAAACCGTAACCCCAGAGGAGTACATAAGGGACACCTTCCAGAACGTTTCAGACTCTGAAAAGGTATAGGTATGTTGTATGGTAGGTAAACCGACTCCAAAACAGTTCTAATGGTAATTTTTCTCCGTTTTGGAATATTTAAGAAAATAGGAAAATAAGAAGTATTCCGGGAAGGACACGAGGCGTCCACGAGGGTGGAGGGCGCGCCCTACCCCCTGGGCGCGCCCCCTGCCTCGTGGGCACCTCGTGTGCTCTCCGAACTCCGTTTTCTTGCACGATACTTCTTTTGGTCGGTAAAAATTCATTATATAATCTCCCGAAGGTTTTGACCACCATATCATGCAAATATCCTCTGTTCTTGTTTCGAGCTATTTTTCTGACAGATCTAGATCACCATGACGTCCCCAAGTGCCCCCAAGGACAAGTTCTTCGAGAAGGTCATCAACCCCTACCTTGCAGAAGTGCTGAAACATCCTCAAACCATTGAGATGCATGAGGGGTTGCTGCACATCCGCGATGTTGAGGGACCAAGGAGGACCGGAAGCATGGAGACAAGGCTTGAGGCAATGGAGCGACAAGTTTTCAAGTGCCAGGAGATGGTGGAACATGGACTCGACGCCAATCACATAATGATCACGGAGTTCACCAACAACCACAAGCTGGACGCCAAGAACATTGGGGAGGCCATCTTCAAGCTTCACAAGAAAATCGAGCACCTCCAAGCCCAGATCTATGACCTGCAAAACCAAAACTGTGAGTATGAATATAGATTCAAGAGGATGAGTTTGGCTGCAGATTTGAGGATCCCGGAGAGTCTATCATCCTTCTATGATGGTGAGCCTATGCCTTGGAAGATGGACGACAAGCCTACATCATCAACAACTCCATCATCACCACCTCCCAGGAAAGAGATATAAATACATGGGTATGGGCACTCCCCTTGGCAACTGCCAAGCTTGGGGGAGGTGCCCCGGTATCGTATCACCATCACACTCCCATCTTTACCGTTTTTCTTAGTTCGATCCTTTTAGTAATATCTTGATCTAGTAGAGTAAAGTTTTAGTATGATTTAGTTTTGAGTTCTGCTTTATGATTCCTCTATGTAATCGAGTCTGTGAGCTATATATATTAAAGATTAGTTTTGAGTCAAGGGCTTGATTATCTTGCTATAATCTTGAGGGAATAAACGAAAAAGAAAGAACAAAAAGAAATAAAGAGATCATATTGATCTTATGGAGAGTAATGACTTCACATATAAAGAGTATGATGAATAGAAGTTGTTGAGAGTTGACCAACATAGTTTTGGTCATCGTTGCAATTAATAGGAAATAATAAAGAAAGAGAGGTTTTCACATATAAATATACTATCTTGGACATCTTTTATGATTGTGAGCACTCATTAAAATATGACATGCTAAAAAGTTGATGTTGGACAAGGAAGACAACGTAATGGGTTATTTTCTCTTATATCCGAAATAAAGTATATTGTCATGGATCATCCAACATGTTGAGCTTGCCTTTCCCCCTCATTCTAGCCAAATTCTTTGCACCAAGTAGAGATACTACTTGTGCTTCCAAATATCCTTAAACCCAGTTTTGCCATGAGAGTCCACCATACCTACCTATGGATTGAGTAAGATCCTTCAAGTAAGTTGTCATTGTTGCATGCAATAAAAATTGCTCTCTAAATATGTATGATTTATTAGTGTGGAGAAAATAAGCTTTATACGATCTTGTGATGTGGAAGAAATAAAAGCGACGGACTGCATAATAAAGGTCCATATCACAAGTGGCAATATAAAGTGACGTTCTTTCGCATTAAGATTTTGTGCATCCAACCATAAAAGCACATGACAACCTCTGCTTCCCTCTATGAAGGGCCTATCTTTTATTCTTGTCTTATACCTTATACAAGAGTCGTGTTGATCTTCACCTTTCCTTTTTACAGTTTATCCTTTGGCAAGCACATTGTGTTGGAAAGATCCTGATATATATATCCAATTGGATGTAAGTTATCATGAACTATTATTGTTGACATTACCCTTGAGGTAAAAGGTTGGGAGGCAACACTATAAGCCCCTATCTTTCTCTGTGTCCGATTAAAACTCCATACCCATAAGTATTGCATGAGTGTTAGCAATTGTGAAAGACTAAATGATAGTTGAGTATGTGAACTTGCTGAAAAGCTCTTATATTGACTCTTTCCAATGTTATGATAAATTGCAATTGCTTCAATGACCGAGATTATAGTTTGTTAGTTTTCAATGAAGTTTCTGATTCATACTTTACATTGTGAATAGATTGTTACTTGAGCATAAGAAATCATATGACAAAATTTATATATGTTGTTGTTATAAGAATGATCATGATGCCCTCATGTCCGTATTTTATTTTATCGACACCTCTATCTCTAAACATGTGGACATATTTTTCGTTATCGGCTTCCGCTTGAGGACAAGCGAGGTCTAAGCTTGGGGGAGCTGATACGTCCATCTTGCATCATGCTTTTATATCGATATTTATTGCATTATGGGTTGTTATTACACATTATGTCACAATACTTATGCATATTCTCTCTTATTTTACAAGGTTTACACGAAGAGGGACAATGCCGGCAGCTGGAATTCCGGGCTGGAAAAAGAGCAAATATTAGGGACCTATTATGTACAACTCCAAAAGCCCTGAAACTTCACGGAGGCACATTTTGAAATTAATAAAAAATACTGGCGAAAGAATCAACCAGAGGGGGCCCACACCCTGGCCACAAGGGTGGGGGCACGCCCTACCCCCTGGGCGCGCCCCCCTGTCTCGTGGGCCCCCTAGCAGGCCTCCGGTGCCCATCTTCTGCTATATGAAGTCTTTTGTCCAAGAAAAAACAGAAGGGAAGCTTTTGCGAGGAAACACTGCCGCCACGAGGCGAAACCAATCTAGGGCTCCGGCGGAGTTGTTCTGCCGGGGAAACATCCCTCCGAAAGGGGGAAATCGTCACCATCGTCATCACCATCGATCCTCTCAGCGGGAGGGGGTCAATCTCCATCAACATCTTCACCAGCACCATCTCCGCTCAAACACTAGTTCATCTCTTGTATCCAATCTTTGTCCCAAAACCTCAGATTGGTACCTGTGGGCTGCTAGTAGTGTTGATTACTCCTTGTAGTTGATGCTAGTTGGTTTATTTGGTGGAAGATCATATGTTCAGATCCTTTATGCATATTAATACCCCTCTGATTATGAACATGAATATGATTTGTGAGTAGTTACGTTTGTTCCTGAGGACATGGGAGAAGTCTTGTTATAAGTAGTCATGTGAAGTTGGTATTCGTTCGATATTTTGATGAGATGTATGTTTTCTTTCCTCTAGTGGTGTTATGTGAACGTCGACTACATGACACTTCACCATTGTTTGGGCCTAGAGGAATGTATTGGGAAGTAATAAGTAGATGATGGGTTGCTAGAGTGACAGAAGCTTAAACCCTAGTTTACGCGTTGATTCGTAAGGGGCTGATTTGGATCCATATGTTTCATGCTATGGTTAGGTTTACCTTAATACTTATTTTGTAGTTGCGGATGCTTGCAATAGGGGTTAATCATAAGTAGGATGCTTGTCCAAGGAAGGGCAGTACCCAAGCATCGGTCCACCCACATATCAAATTATCAAAGTAACGAACGCGAATCATATGAGCATGATGAAAACTAGCTTGACGATAATTCCCATGTGTCCTCGGGAGCGTTTTTCTTCATATAAGAGTTTGTCCAGGCTTGTCCTTTGTTACAAAAAGGATTGGGCCATCTTGTTGCACCTTATTTACTTTCGTTACTTGTTACCCGTTACAAATTACCTTATCACAAAACTATCTGTTACCGATAATTTCAGTGCTTGCAGAGAATACCTTACTGAAAACCACTTGTCATTTCCTTCGGCTCCTCGTTGGGTTCAACACTCTTACTTATCAAAAGGACTACGATAGATCCCCTACACTTGTGGGTCATCAAGGACCAAGGCCACTATATATAGGACTTAGCCACCACCATAAGGGGGGCGGATCCATTCCACCCAAACCACCTCACCAGCTCATCGAGCTCAAGAACACCTCACCTCCTGAGGCTGTTCCACCACTGTACTAGTTCATCCTTGATACGTCTCCAACATATCTATAATTTTTGATTGTTCCATGCTATTATATATTCTGTTTTGGATGCTTAATGGGCTTTATTATACACTTTTATATTATTTTTGGGACTAACCTATTAACCGGAGGCCCAGCCCAAATTGCTGTTTTTGCCTATTTCAGTGTTTCGCAGAAAAAGAATATCAAACGGAGTCCAAACGGAATGAAACCTTCGGGAGCGTGATTTTTGGAACAAACGTGGTCCAGAGGACTTGGAGTGGACGTCAAGCAATCAACGAGGCCACGAGGCAGGGGGCACGCCCTCCACCCTCGTGGGCCCCTCGTAGCTCCACCAACCTACTTCCTCCTATATATACCTACGTACCCCGAAAACATCAGAACGGGAGCCAAAACCCTAATTCCACCACCGCAACCTTCTGTACCCGTGAGATCCCATCTTGGGGCCTTTTTCGGCGCTCCGCCGGAGGGGGCATCGATCACGGAGGGCTACTACATCAACACCATAGCCTCTCCGATGATGTGTGAGTAGTTTACCTCAGACCTTCGGGTCCATAGTTATTAGCTAGATGGCTTCTTCTCTCTCTTTGGATCTCAATACAAAGTTCTCCTTGATTCTTTTGGAGATCTATTCGATGTAATCTTCTTTTGTGGTGTGTTTGTTGAGATCCGATGAATTGTGGGTTTATGATCAAGATTATCTATGAACAATATTTGAATCTTCTCTGAATTCTTTATGTATGATTGGTTATCTTTGCAAGTCTCTTCGAATTATCAATTTGGTTTGGCCTACTAGATCGATCTTTCTTGCAATGGGAGAAGTGCTTAGCTTTGGGTTCAATCTTGCGGTGCTCGATCCCAGTGACAGTAGGGGAAACGACACGTATTGTATTATTGCCATCAAGGATAAAAAGATGAGGTTTATATCATATTGCATGAGTTTATCCCTCTACATCAAATCATCTTGCTTAAAGCGTTACTCCATTCTTATGAACTTAATACTCTAGATGCATGCTGGATAGCGGTCGATGTGTGGAGTAATAGTAGTAGATGCAGGCAGGAGTCGGTCTACTTGTCACGGACGTGATGCCTATGTACATGATCATACCTAGATATTCTCATAACTATGCTCAATTCTATCAATTGCTCGATAGTAATTTGTATACCCACCGTAATACTTATGCTATCTTGAGAGAAGCCACTAGTGAAACCTATGGCCCCCGGGTCTATTTTCCATCATATTAATCTCCCGTCATCAAGTTACTTCTATTACCGTTTATTTTGCTTTCTTTACTTTTAGTCTCTATCATAAAAATACCAAAAAATATTATCTTATCATCTCTATCAGATCTCACTTTTGCAAGTGGCCATGAAGGGATTGACAACCCCTTTATCGCGTTGGTTGCAAGGTTCTTATTTGTTTGTGTAGGTGCGTGGGACTTGAGCGTGGTCTCCTACTGGATTGATACCTTGGTTCTCAAAAACTGAGGGAAATACTTACGCTACTTTAGTGCATCACCCTTTCCTCTTCAAGGGAAAACTAACGTAGTGCTCAAGAGGTAGCAAGAAGGATTTCTGGCGCCCTTGCCGGGGAGTCGACGCACAAGTCAAGATATACCAAGTACCCATCACAAACTCTTATCCCTCGCATTACATTATTTGCCATTCGCCTCTCTTTTTCCTCTCTCCCACTTTGCCCTTGCCGTTTTATTCGCCCTCTTTTTCGTTCGTCTCTTTTTCGCTTGCTTCTTGTTTGCTTGTGTGTTGGATTGCTTGCTTGTCACGATGGCTCAAGACAATACTAAATTGTGTGACTTTACCAATACCAACAACAATGATTTTCTTAGCACGCCGATTTCTCCTCTTACCGAAGCTGAATCTTGTGAAATTAATGTTGCTTTGCTGAATCTTGTCATGAAAGATCAATTCGCCGGCCTTCCTGGTGAAGATGTCGCTACCCATCTAAATAGCTTTGTTGATTTGTGTGATATGCAAAAGAAGAAAGATGTGGATAATGATATTGTTAAGTTAAAGCTATTTCCGTTTTCTCTTAGAGATCGTGCTAAAACTTGGTTTTCATCTTTGCCTAAAAATAGTATTGATTCTTGGAATAAGTGCAAAGATGCTTTTATCTATAAGTATTTTCCTCCCGCCAAGATCATCTCTCTTAGAAATGATATTATGAATTTTAAGCAACTTGATCATGAACATGTTGCACAAGTTTGGGAGAGGATGAAATTAATGATACGTAATTGCCCTACTCATGGTTTGAATTTGTGGATGATTATACAAAAATTTTATGCCGGATTGAATTTTGCTTCTAGAAACCTTTTAGATTCGGCCGCGGGGGGGCACTTTTATGGAAATCACTTTAGGAGAAGCTACTAAAATCCTAGATAATATCATGGTTAATTATTCTCAATGACACACTGAAAGATCTACTTGTAAAAAGGTGCATGCGATAGAAGAAATTAATGTTTTGAGTGGAAAGATGGATTAACTTATGAAGTTGTTTGCTAATAAGAGTGTTTCTTCTGATCCTAATGATATGCCTTCGTCTACTTTGATTGAGAATAATAATGAATCTATGGATGTGAATTTTGTTGGTAGGAATAATTTTGGTAACAACACGTATAGAGGAAATTTAATCCTAGGTTGTTCCCTAGTAATTCCTCTAATAATTATGGTAATTCCTACAACAATTCTTATGGAAATTTTAATAAGATGCCCTCTGAATTTGAGACTAGTGTTAAAGAGTTTATGAATTCACGAAAGAATTTCAATGCTTTGCTTGAAGAAAAATTGCTTAAGGTTGACGAATTGGCTAGGAACATGGATAGAATTTCTCTTGATGTTGATTCTTTGAACTTAGATCTATTCCACCTAAGCATGATATCAATGAGTCTCTCAAAGCCATGAGAATTTCCATTGATGGGTGCAAACAAAGAACCGCTAGGATGCGTGCTAAGAAAGATTGCTTTGTGAAGGCGTGTTCTTCTAGTTTTTTATGAGAATAAAGATGAAGATCTAAAAGTTATTGATGTGTCTCCTATTAAATCTTTGTTTTGCAATATGAATCTTGATAATGATGGGACTGGAGATGAGTCAACTCCCAAAAATTCGGAGTTTTTAGATCTTGATGCAAAAATTGGTAAAAGTGGGATTGAAGAGGTTAAAACTTTAGATAGCAATGAACCCACTATTTTGGATTTCAAGGAATTTAATTATGATAATTGTTCTTTAATAGATTGTATTTCCTTGTTACAATCTGTGCTAAATTCTCCGCATGCTTATAGTCAAAATAAGGCTTTTACTAAACATATCGTTGATGCTTTGATGCAATCTTATGAAGAAAAGCTTGAGTTGGAAGTTTCTATCCCTAGAAAACTTTATGATGAGTGGGAACCTACAATTAAAATTAAAATTAAAGACCATGAATGCTATGCTTTGTAAGATTTGGGTGCTAGTGCTTCCACGATCCCAAAAACTTTGTGTGATTTGCTAGGCTTCCGTGATTTTGATGATTGTTCTTTAAACTTGCATCTTGCGGATTCCACTGTCAAGAAACCTATGGGAAGAATTAATGATGTTCTTATTGTTGCAAATAGGAACTATGTTCCCATATATTTTATTGTTCTTGATATAGATTGCAATCCTTCATGTCCTATTATTCTTGGTAGACCTTTCCTTAGAACGATTGGTGCAATTATTGATATGAAGGAAGTGAATATTAGATTCCAATTTCCGTTAAGGAAAGGCATGGAACACTTCCCTAGAAAGAAGATTAAATTACCTTATGAATATATTATGAGAGCCACTTATGGATTGCCTACCACAGATGGCAGGAGGCAACCCAATTTTATTTTAATTTTCTTGATTTTTGTTTCCGTAATAAATCTTTGATCTACCCTCTGGTTAGATGTGTTTTTATGTTTTAATTAGTGGTTGTGCCAAGTGAAACCTATAGGATCTTCTTGGATGATAGTTATTTGATCTTGCTGAAAATTCCAGAAACTTGCTGTTCACGAAAACAATTGTTTAAAATCACCAGAACGTGTACTGATTCCAATGGCAGTAGATCAATAAACAAATTATCTAGGTCGTCCTATTTTGGTATATTTTTATGAGTTCCAGAAGTTTGCGTTAGATACAGATTACTACAGACTGTTCTGTTTTTGACATATTCTGTTTTTCGTGTGTTGTTTGCTTATTTTGATGAATCTATGGCTAGTAAAATAGTTTATAAACCATAGAGAAGTTGGAATACAGTAGGTTTAACACCAATATAAATAAATAATGAGTTCATTACAGTACCTTGAAGTGGTGTTTTGTTTTCTTTTGCTAACGGAGCTCACGAGATTTTTTGTTAAGTTTTGTGTTGTGAAGTTTTCAAGTTTTGGGTAAAGATTTGATGGATTATGGAACAAGGATTGGCAAGAGCCTAAGCTTGGGGATGCCCAAGGCACCCCAAGGTAAAATTCAAGGACAACCAAAAGCCTAAGCTTGGGGATGCCCCGGAAGGCATCCCCTCTTTCGTCTTCGTCTATCGGTAACTTTACTTGGGGCTATATTTCTATTCACCACATGATATGTGTTTTGCTTGGAGCGTCTTGTATGATTTGAGTCTTTGCTTTTTAGTTTACCACAACCATCCTCGCTGAATACACTTTTGAGAGAGACACACGTGATTCAGAATTTGTTAGAATACTCTATGTGCTTCACTTATATCTTTTGAGCTATATAGTTTTTGCTCTAGTGCTTCGCTTATATCTTTTAGAGCACGGTGGTGGTTCTATTTTATAGAAATTATTGTTATCTCATACTTCACTTATATTATTTTGAGAGTCCTACAAAACAGCATGGTAATTTGCTTAAATTGTGAAATTAGTCCTAATATGATAGGCTTCCAAGATTAGTAAAAAAAATCTTATAAGTGCATTGAATACTAAGAGAAGTTTGATACTTGATGATTGTTTTGAGATATGGAGGTAGTGATATTAAAGTTGTGCTAGTTGAGTAGTTGTGAATTTGAGAAATACTTGTGTTGAAGTTTGCAAGTCCCGTAGCATGACCGTATGGTAAACGTTGTGTAACAAATTTGAAACAAGAGGTGTTCTTTGATTGTCCTCCTTATGAGTGGCGGTCGGGGACGAGCGATGGTCTTTTCCTACCAATCTATCCCCCTAGGAGCATGTGCGTAGTGCTTGGTTTTTGATGACTTGTAGATTTTTGCAATAAGTATGTGAGTTCTTTATGACTAATGTTGAGTCCATGGATTATACGCACTCTCACCCTTCCATCATTGCTAGCCTCTTCGGTACCGTGCATTGCCCTTTCTCACCTTGAGACTTGGTGCAAACTTCGCCGGTGCATCCAAACCCCGTGATATGATACACTCTATCACACATCAACCTCCTTATATCTTCCTCAAAACAGCCACCATACCTACCTATTATGGCATTTCCATAGCCATTCCGAGATATATTGCCATGCAACTTTCCACCGTCCCGTTCATCATGACACGCTTCATTATTGTCATATTGCTTTGCATGATCATGTAGTTGACATCGTATTTGTGGCAAAGCCACCATGCATATTATTTCATACATGTCACTCTTGATTCATTGCATATCCCGGTACACCGCCGGAGGCATTCAGATAGAGTCATACTTTGTTCTAGTATCGAGTTGTAAATAAATAGAAGTCTGATGATCATCATTCATAGAGCATTGTCCCAAAAAAAGGGGCAATGCTACTATCCTTTTTCCACACTTGTGCTTCAAAGTAGCACCATGATCTTTATGATAGAGAGTCTTTTGTTTTGTCACTTTCATATACTAGTGGGAATTTTTCATTATAGAACTTGGCTTGTATATTCCAACAATGGGCTTCCTCAAATGCCCTAGGTCTTCGTGAGCAAGCAAGTTGGATGCACACCCACTTAGTTTCTTTTGTTGAGCTTTCATACATTTATAGCTCTAGTGCATCCGTTGCATGGTAATCCCTAATCCTTGCATTGACATCGATTGATGGGCATCTCCCTAGCCCGTTGATTAGCTGCGTCAATGTGATACATTCTCCCTTTTTATCTTCTCCACATAACCCCCATCATCATATTCTATTCCACCCATAGTGCTATATCCATGGCTCACGCTCATGTATTGCGTGAGAGTTGAAAAAGTTTGATATTACTAAAGTATGAAACAATTGCTTGGCTTGTCATCGGGGTTGTGCATGATGAGAGCATTCTTGTGTGACGAAAATGGAGCATGAACAACCTATATGATTTTGTAGGGATGAACTTTCTTTGGCCATGTTATTTTGAGAAGACATAATTGCTTAGTTAGTATGCTTGAAGTATTATTACTTTTACGTCAATATTAAACTTTTATCTTGAATCTTTCGGATCTGAATATTCATGCCACAATTGAGAGAATTACATTGAAAATTATGCTAAGTAGCATTCCACATCAAAAATTCTGTTTTTATCATTTACCTCCTCGAGGACGAGCAGGAATTAAGCTTGGGGATGCTTGATACGTCTCCAACGTATCTATAATTTTTTATTGTTCCAAGCTATTATATATTCCGTTTTGGATGCTTAATGGGCTTTATTATACACTTTTATATTATTTTTGGGACTAACCTATTAACCGGAGGCCCAGCCCAAATTGTTGTTTTTTGCCTATTTCAGTGTTTCGCAGAAAAAGAATATCAAACGGAGTCCAAACGGAATGAAACCTTCGGGAGCGTGATTTTTGGAACAAATGTGATCCAGAGGACTTGGAGTGGACGTCAAGCAATCAACGAGGAGGCCACGAGGCAGGGGGCGCGCCCTCCACCCTCGTGGGCCCCTCGTAGCTCCACTAACCTACTTCCTCCTATATATACCTACGTACCCCGAAAACATCAGAACAGGAGCCAAAACCCTAATTCCACCACCGCAACCTTCTGTACCCGTGAGATCCCATCTTGGGGCCTTTTTCGGTGCTCCGCCGGAGGGGGCATCGATCACGGAGGGCTTCTACATCAACACCATAGCCTCTCCGATGATGTGTGAGTAGTTTACCTCAGACTTTCGGGTCCATAGTTATTAGCTAGATGGCTTCTTCTCTCTCTTTGGATCTCAATACAAAGTTCTCCTTGATTCTCTTGGAGATCTATTCGATGTAATCTTCTTTTGCGGTGTGTTTGTCGAGATCCGATGAATTGTGGGTTTATGATCAAGATTATCTATGGACAATATTTGAATATTCTCTGAATTCTTTATGTATGATTGGTTATCTTTGCAAGTCTCTTCGAATTATCAATTTGGTTTGGCCTACTAGATCGATCTTTCTTGCAATGGGAGAAGTGCTTAGCTTTGGGTTCAATCTTGCGGTGCTCGATCCCAGTGACAGTAGGGGAAACGACACGTATTGTATTGTTGCCATCGAGGATAAAAAGATGGGGTTTATATCATATTGCATGAGTTTATCCCTCTACATCATGTCATCTTGCTTAAAGCGTTACTCCGTTCTTATGAACTTAATACTCTAGATGCATGCTGGATAGCGGTCGATGTGTGGAGTAATAGTAGTAGATGCAGGCAGGAGTCGGTCTACTTGTCACGGACGTGATGCCTATATACATGATCATACCTAGATATTATCATAACTATGCTCAATTCTGTCAATTGCTCGACAGTAATTTGTTTACCCACCGTAATACTTATGCTATCTTGAGAGAAGCCACTAGTGAAACATATGGCCCCCGGGTCTATTTTCCATCATATTAATCTCTCGTCATCAAGCTACTTCTATTACCGTTTATTTTGCTTTCTTTACTTTTAGTCTCTATCACAAAAATACCAAAAATATTATCTTATCATCTCTTTCAGATCTCACTTTTGCAAGTGGCCATGAAGGGATTGACAACCCCTTTATCGCGTTGGTTGCAAGGTTCTTATTTGTTTGTGTAGGTGCGTGGGACTTGAGCGTGGTCTCCTACTGGATTGATACCTTGGTTCTCAAAAACTGAGGGAAATACTTACGCTACATTACTGCATCACCCTTTCCTCCTCAAGGGAAAACCAACGCAGTGCTCAAGAGGTAGCAATCCTCAGGCTATCCACCTCCTAAGCCCCTCGAGGCAATCCACCACAAAGCTGGAGTAGGGTATTACACCGCAAGGTGGCCCGAACCAGGATAAACTGATGTGTCTCTTGTCCCTTGGGTTCATCGAGCTAGGCTTTGGAATCGTGGAGCAGGCAGATAGGGAAGAGAGAGTTCTTCGCACGCACCCAAGATTTCGAACCTCTCAAGGGTCAGCGAAACCCCGAATCCGGCATTTGGCACACCAGGTAGGGGTGCGTCGAAGCTTTGCCTCTCCCTCCGCTTCGCCTGGCCAACCTGCTCCCATGGCGAGCACCGCTTCTCCGACCGGGCCGGCGAGCGTGCACAGAGGCACTGCAGGCCTCCGGACTTTCACCCCCGCCTTGCGGCAGGTATGGTGGCCGCCCAAGTTCAGGCCAGAGATGCCGCCTCGCTATGACGGCGTGGCGGATCCAGCAGGTTTCCTCTAGGTCTACGAGGAGGCCGTTTGGGCTGCCAGCAGCGACGACAATGTCATGGCCAACTGGTTCCCCATGGCCCTCACTGGCGTGCCGCGCGCCTGGCTTCACAGCCTGCCATGGTCTTCTGTGGCCTCCTAGGAGGAGCTGCCCGGCCTCTTTGTCGCGCACTTCATAGTGCTGGCGCCCCCCGCCGTTGCAGCCCTCCTCGGTGGTTCATAGGCGCCACCCTCGGACCACCACGTCAAGTAGTTCTTCCGCCAAGTGGGTACCACCCGCATACATCAGGGAGCTCCACCAGGGTGGGCAGCGCCCAGAGCCGACCTCACCTTCGACTCGAGGGACCACCCCGCAACCACCGCGGGCACGGGCGCGCTCCCGATGCTTTGCACCCCCACCATCTGCAACGTGGCAGTAACCAAGACCCTCATTGATGGCGGAGCCAGCCTCAACGTGCTCTCCGTGGAAGCTTTCGGCCTGCTTCACGTACCGCTCAGCCGACTCCGCCCCACCAAGCCTTTCTCCGGAGTCGTCGATGGCTCCACCTGCCCCCTGGGGCAAATCCGCCTTCCTGTCACCTTCGGCACCCGCGACAACTACCACACCGAGCTCATCGACTTCGACATCGCCCGCATCAGTCTCCCGTACAACGCCATCCTTGGGTACCCAGCCCTGGCCAAGTTCATGGCGGCAACTCACCCTGCCTACAACCTCATGAAGATGCCGGGAAGCAGCGGCGTCCTCACCGTGGCTGGAGACACCAAGGAGGCGCTGGCGGCTCTCAAGCTTGCCTTCCGGGCCGTGGCTGCCGCACGGCCAAAAGCGGGAGGGGCCCCTGAGGTCCCGGGGGCTGCGCCGGCCAAAAAGAAGCAGTTGTTCTCTCAAGATCGGGCTAAGACGAAGCAGGTACCAATCGACGAGGACGGAGCCTTGGGAGCCACCTTCACCATAGGTGCTGACCTTGCCCCAGACCAAGAAGAGGCATTGGTGAACTTCCTGCGCGCGAACAAGGAGGTGTTCACCTGGGAGCCCAAGTAGCTAGTTGGGGTCCCGAGGGGGATAATCGAGCACCACCTGAGGGTGTGCCCTAACGTATGCCCGGTGAAGCAGAAGGCGCGACGGTAGTCCATTGAGAAGCAGTCCTTCATCATCCAGGAGACCTGCAAACTACAAGAAGCTGGTGTCATCTACGAGGTGCGGTACCCAGAGTGGTTGGCAAACCCGGTTGTCGTGCCCAAGAAAGGCGGGAAGGAATGCATGTGTGTCGACTTCACCAACCTCAACAAGGCCTGCCCTCAAGACCTGTTCCCGCTTCCTCGCATTGATCAGATCGTCGACTCCGCCGCCGAGTGCGACCTACTGTGCTTCCTAGATGCCTTCTCGGGCTACCACCAGATCAAGATGGCGGTACAAGACGTCGAGAAGACGGCCTTCTTGACCCCATGTGGGGTGTACTACTACACCTGCATGCCATTCGGGCTGCGTAACGCTGGGGCAACCTTCCAGCGGCTGATGCACATCGCTCTAGGCCGGCAGCTCAGGAGGAACGCTGGGGCCTACATCGACGATATCGTGGTGAAATCTCGGGAGGCAAGGACCCTCATCCAGGATCTGGAGGAAACATTCGCCAGCCTGTGCAAGGTGGACCTACGGCTCAACCCGGAGAAATGTGTGTTCGGTGTTCCTTCCGGTAAGTTGTTGGGTTTCCTTGTGTCACACAGGGGAATCGAAGCAAACCTAGAGAAGGTCAAGGCAATAGAAGAGATGAGCCCGCCGCAGACTCTCAAGGAAATGCAAAAGCTGGCGGGCTGCATGACTTCATTAGGGCGCTTTATCTCCAAGCTGGGGGAGCGCGCCCTCCCATTCTTCAAGCTGGTGAAAAAGAAGGGCCCGTTCAAGTGGACTCCGGAGGCTGACGCGGCGTTTCAAGACCTCAAGAGATACCTCACCAGCCCACCAGTGATGGTGGCGCCATGTCCTCTCGAGTCCCTGGTGCTTTACCTGGCCGCCACGCCTCATTCTGCTAGCATGGCACTGGTGGCCATCCGGGAGGAGCGCCAGGCCAAGAGCCTGCCACACGACGCCACGCATTCGGTCGGGATGATGCAGCACCAAGACGACGCCCCTGAAGCCATGGCAGCGCCAGCAGATGACCAAGCCCCACAAGACAGCGCTCCTGAGGCTGTAGTTGCCCCAACAGGCGACCGAGCTCCTGAGGTCCCCCAGCCTCAGGAGGTCTCAGACTCCATCAACACTTTCGCCCTTGTCGAGCACCCGGTGTACTTCGTCAGCATGGTACTACGTGACGCGCGGGCACGCTACCTCATGCCGCAGAAGCTTCTGCTCGCGCTCCTCGTTGCCTCGCGCAAGCTGCACCACTACTTCCAAGGCCACCCCATTAAGGTTGTCTCAGTTTATCCATTGGAGAGGGTGCTCCGGAGCCCCAATGTTGCGGGAAGGGTCGCCGAATGGAACATCGAACTACAGGCATTCTAGCTAGAGTTCAGCACCACCAGGGTTATCAAGGGTGTCGCGCTCGCCGACTTCATGGCGGAGTGGACCGACGCTCCAGGGCCCGAGGCAGGCGAGGACCGGTCCCTTTTGCCAGGGAGCGAAGCCAGATGGCTGGGTCATCTACTTTGACGGTGCCTTCGCACGTCAGGGCGCGGGGGCTGGATCTGTGCTCATCTCGCCCACCCACGACAAGCTCTACTACACCGTGCAGCTCTGTTTCCAACGTGGCGAGAAGGTCTCCAACAACATCGCGGAGTACGAAGACTTGATCGCCGACCTCAAGGCCGCGGCCACCTTAGGCGTGAAGCGCCTCACCATCAAGGGCGACTCCCAGCTCCTCGTTAACTTCTCCAACAATGTGTATGAGTCGAAGGATGAACACATGGAGGCATACCTGGCAGAGGTACGCAAGATGGAGAAATAATTCTTGGGCCTGGAGCTGCAGCATGTACCTCGCGGCACGAACAGGGAAGCTGGCGATATCACCAAGAGGGCGTCCAAACGCCAGCCGCAGGAGCCTGGCATCTTTGAGGAGCGACTCTTCAAGCCTTCAGCAGCTCCTCCGACTGCGGAGCCAACATCGCCTCAGGAGGAGCTTCCCCCGCCACCAACCTCGGGAGCCCCCGCCTGCGGCCCGACCTCAGGAGCACACCTGCTCCTCGCGCTCGAGCCTCAGGAGGGGTGCTGGACCGAAGAATTCAAGGCATACCTGCTGTAGGGAACCCTGCCGGAGAAGGAGGAAGACGCGGAGCGCGTGGCTCAGCAGGCCATAGCCTACTGCATTCAGGACGGTGAGCTATACCGTAAACGACCAAACGATGTTTCCTTGTGATGCATCTCCAGGGAGCAGGGGTGCGAGCTGTTAACCGACATACACGATGGAGACTACGGACATCACTCGTCATCGTGCACCTTGGTGGACAAGGCATTCCGCAGCGGATTCTACTGGCCCACTGCACTCAACGATGCAACCGAGCTGGTGAGATCCTGTGAAGCCTGCCAGTTCCATGCCAAGCAAATCCACCAGCCTGCTCAGGCCTCCAGACTATCCCACTCTCGTGGTCGTTTGCGGTCTGGGGGATGGACATCTTGGGACCGTTCCCTCTAGCGCCCGGGGGCTACCGCTACCTCTACGTCGCCATCGACAAATTCACCAACTGGGCGGAAGTGGAGCCAGTCCGTACCATCCCAGCCGGCTCGGCGGTCAAGTTCATCAAGGGCCTCGTGAGCCGGTTCAGAGTCCCTAATCGCATCATCACCGACAACTGCTTGCAGTTCACCAGCAACCTTTTCAAAACATATTGTGCTAATCTTGGAGCGCAGATATGCTACGCCTCAGTGGCACACCCCAGGAGCAACGGACAAGCCGAGCGCGCAAACGCAGAGGTCCTGAGGGGCCTCAAAGCAAGGACTTTCAAGAAGAAGCTCGAAGCCTGCGGCAGGGGCTGGCTGGACGAGCCCCAGTCCGTGTTGTGGTCCATCCGCACCACCGCGACCAAGCCGACCGGCGAAACTCCATTCTTCCTCGTCTACGGAGCTGAAGCGGTTCTCCCACATGATGTCAGGCATTGCTCCGCGCGGGTCTTGGCGTTTGCCGAGGCACGCTAGGATGCCACGCAGGGGATGGATCTCGTGCTGGGGGAGGAATTCCGCCATCAAGCCTCGCTCCGAGCGGCAAGGTACCAGCAGGCGCTGCGGCGGTATAACTGCCGCAGCGTCCGCTCCAGGACGCTTGAGGTGGGTGATCTCGTCCTACGGCGGGTGCTCTCCAGGGAAGGGCTGCATGAGCTTTCACCCATGTGGGAGGGCCCGTTTAGGGTCGCCCGCGTCTCTAGGCCTAGTGCCGCGCACCTGGAGACACAGGACGGGATCCCCATCCAGAATGCCTGGAACATCCAGCACCTCTGGAAGTTCTACCCATAAAGCAAGGCCCAGTGCCTGTGAAGCTCTCCGCTCGTGACACTCTCACGTAATAATGAGTGGGGCTGTACATGCCCCGGAATCTCCAGAGTGCCGCCCTCCAGCCTCGGAGGCTTCCTCCCACGTCGTAGTGGCAGCACTTAGCTTCGCGCTGGTGAGAAGACTAGACTAGGTGCTGAACGCGGCAGTTCATTTGCTTTCTGTAGCTGATTTGCAACCTTTTAATGAAATTTGGAGTTCTCGTGTTTTCACCTGCCAAGCCGGCTTTCCCCTTCGTCTTCTCTCTTGCGCTTTGGTCCTGGTTCAGGAGGAGCGGCAGTTGCTCGTCGCTCTTTCTCGCGTGTCTCACGCGCGGGGGCTGGGCAGGTGTGTGCGTGCGACGGGCTCACCTCACGCCGCAAACACACTTCGCCATAGCCCTGCTCCCTTAGAGCTTCGGCTTGTTCTATCCTCGCGAGATGCCCTCGAGGAAACTCATGATCTATGCACCCTCTTGACGTCCATGCCCCCAGGCACTGTGACGCGGTGCACCAAGCCACGACTGGCTCGTGCCTGAGGGCTCGCGCAAGGAAGAATAAGACACGCGACCAAGTTTTCTAACAACCCCGCAGCTTCATGATGCCTCCTGAGGTCGATGACCCTTGAGCCGCCAGCAAGGAGGGCCTCACCAGGTAATGAAGCATGCGCTCTCGCTAGGAGGGAAACTACCGCGGGTGCATCAAGCTAATTTATCCTACCATACCCATTTGGAGCATGAACACTGCAGCATAACATCGGAACAATAAACATAGCATAGTAGCATAACTACCATGGTTCATTACACGCCCTTGCAGGGCCCCCTACTTTTTCAAATACAGAAAGAAAGGGAAAGGTTAAACAAAAGTGGCCCGCGCGACCGCAGCAGCTCATGAGGCCTGGCTCCAAGGGCCTCCTGGACTCAGCCCGAGCCTTCTTCGCGCTTCACCAGAGCGCGGTGACAGGACGACGCGCCGCCATCCTCGAAGCAAGCCCGGCGATGCGGCGGCTGGTCATAGCCGCCGCTGCTGGTGCTCTCACTGGAGGAGGAGCCGCTGCCGCTGGACGAGTTGCGGCCGTTGCCAAGAGCAAGCTTGCCCTCAGCGTCATCACGGCCGCCGTCAAGGCCAAGCTCGTCGCCGCCGCTGTCTTTGGGACAGCACCCTGCGCGACGACCATCTTCCCCGAACACCCTCACATAGAGGGTCACAACGCCGTCATACTTGAAGTGGAGGGTGCACCTCCTGCTAAGGCCACGCGCGCGAGCGAACGTCTACCAGCCGTGGGACAGGGCCACGTTGCCCGCGGCGGAGACCTCCACCGCGGCCCATGAGGCCTTGTTGTAGCAACCATCAACCTGCAGTCAGAGGCCGTCAAGACCCATGGCCGGCAGCTCACCGGCAAAGAAGCGCGAGAGCTGGAGCCAAGTGCCGGCCGGCCTCTCCGACCACATTACGAACTCCGGGAGCACCTCTGCTGAGTGGAAGTGCGGCCGGGGAGGCCGGGCAACCACAGCGCGCCTCCCCTCATCGCAGGGGCTGCCTCGCCCTGGGCGGCTCCCGCCACGAGAAGAAACACCACCGCGGCCACCAAGGACAACGCCGGTCCCTGAAGGAGTACGCCCACGTCCCCGAGGGGCCACCGCAGGGGTCGCGACATGCTTACGGGGGCGGCCCCGCCCTCTCTTAGGTGGCAGCGAGCCGGGTCCCTTCTGGCGAGCCTTCCCCTTCTCAGTGGCGGAGGACCTCTTTAGCAGCGCCATGGGAGCTGCGGCAAGACAGCGAGGCAAAGAGGAAGAAGAGAGAGCATGCGGCGAGAAGAAGGAGATGAGCAAAGGGGGCTCTGCCCCTCTCCTCATTTATAGCCAAGAGGAGGCCAACCGACGGCATCCACGATCGCATGTAATGATGGTTTTTCTCTGCATGCAGCAGAGTCTCGTCAAGTCGAACAATTGCCAAGGCAGCATGGGGAAGCGAAGGCGCCTGCTACCTCTTGAGCACTGCGTTGGTTTTCCCTTGAAGAGGAAAGGGTGATGCAGTAAAGCAGCATAAGTATTTCCCTCAGTTTTTGAGAACCAAGGTATCAATCGAGTAGGAGGCCACGCACGAGTCCCTCGCACCTACACAAACAAATAAATCCTCGCAACCAACACAATAAAGGGGTTGTCAATCCCTTCACGGTCACTTACAAGAGTGAGATCTGATAGATATGATAAGATAATATTTTTGGTATTTCTATGATAAAGATGCAAAGTAAAATAAAAGGCAATAAAAATAGCTAAGTGTTGGAATATGATGAAAGATAGACCCGGGGCCATAGGTTTCACTAGTGGCTTCTCTCGAGAGCATAAGTATTACGGTGGGTGAACAAAATACTGTTGAGCAATTGACAGAATTGAGCATAGTTATGAGAATATCTAGGTATGATCATGTATATAGGCATCACGTCCGCGACAAGTAGACCGACTCCTGCCTGCATCTACTACTATTACTCCACACATCGATCGCTATCCAGCATGCATCTAGAGTATTAAGTTCATAAGAACAGAGTAACGCTTTAAGTAAGATGACATGATGTAGAGGGATAAACTCATGCAATATGATATAAACCCCATCTTGTTATCCTCGATGGCAACAATACAATACGTGCCTTGCTGCCCCTACTGTCACTGGGAAAGGACACCGCAAGATTGAACCCAAAGCTAAGCACTTCTCCCATTGCAAGAAAGATCAATCTAGTAGGCCAAACCAAACTGATAATTCGAAGAGACTTGCAAAGATAACCAATCATACATAAAAGAATTCAGAGAAGATTCAAATATTGTTCATAGATAAACTTGATCATAAACCCACAATTCATCGGTCTCAACAAACACACCGCAAAAGAAGATTACATCGAATAGATCTCCACGAGAATCGTGGAGGACTTTCTATTGAGATCCAAAGAGAGAGAAGAAGCCATCTAGCTAATAACTATGGACCCGAAGGTCTGAGGTAAACTACTCACACATCATCGGAGAGGCTATGGTGTTGATGTAGAAGCCCTCCATGATCGATGCCCCCTCCGGCGGAGCTCCGGAAAAGGCCCCAAGATGGGATCTCACGGGTACAGAATGTTGCGGCGGTGGAATTAGGTTTTTTGGCTCCGTATCTGGTAGTTTGGGGGTACGTAGGTATATATAGGAGGAAGAAGTACGTCGGTGGAGCAACATGGGGCCCACAAGGGTGGAGGGCACGCCTAGGGGGGTAGGCGCGCCCCCCTACCTCGTGCCTTCTTGGTTGATGTCTTGACGTAGGGTCCAAGTCATTTGGATCACGTTCGTTCCGAAAATCACATTCCCGAAGGTTTCATTCCGTTTGGACTCCGTTTGATATTCTTTTTCTGCGAAACTCTGAAATAGGCAAAAAACAGCAATTCTGGGCTGGGCCTCCGGTTAATAGGTTAGTCCCAAAAATAATACAAAAGTGTATAATGAATTCCATTAATGTCCAAAACAGAATATAATATAGCATGGAACAATCAAAAATTATAGATACGTTGGAGACGTATCAACGCCCACGTCCCATCAATCGCCACACGTCGACCAAGGCCGCAGGCGGTTGGGGCCCGCGGCGCTCCGCACTTGCCCTTTGGCTAGCCTCGAAGCCAAGTTCGAGCGCGCCTTGGGCCCGGGGGCTACTGTCGGTGTCCTAGGAACGGGGGTGCCCAGACTTGCCTGCCTGCGGCCCATGGCGTGGCTCCGTCAATGGCCCGGTACGGCCCAGCTTCAGTAGCGACAACTCAAGACCCTCGCGAGGTGAACGACACCAAGACCTCCCTGGGGGCGGCCTCACTAGGCTGGCTCCCGTGGAGCGGAGATATCTATGTAAGGTGCACCTCGCGAGGTTCATATGACGTGAGCCATGACGACCAAGGCTAGGCGGGCGCTAGCGGGCACAGTGTACCAGTTTCCTCTTTGGTACTAAGGAGGCATGCGCAGGCGCGGGGTCCTGAGGAATCAAGCAAAGGTTTCCATTTCGGTGCAACAAGACCAAGACCGCCAAGTCGGCAGGACGAAAGTCATCGCGGAGCCCACCGCAGCGTCACCACCAGAGCCTTTTGAAGGCGAAGACTACCTTTGCGAGGATAGCTTGTACTAGTTGTTCCCCTTCAAATTTGACCGTTGTAGGATCCCTTCCCGCCTACATTTGGGAAGAGGACCAAGGCCACTATATATAGGACTTAGCCACCACCATAAGGGGGACGGATCCATTCCACCCGAACCACCTCACCAGCTCATCGAGCTCAAGAACACCTCACCTCCTGAGGTTGTTCCACCACTGTACTAGTTCATCCTCAGCCCCTCGAGGCAATCCACCACAAAGCTGGAGTAGGGTATTACACCGCAAGGTGGCCCAAACTAGGATAAACTGTTGTGTCTCTTGTCCCTTGGGTTCGTCGAGCTAGGCTGTGGAATTGTTGAGCAGGCAGATTGGGAAGAGAGAGTTCTTCGCATGCACCCCAGAGTTCAAACCTCTCAAGGGTCAGCGGAACCCGAATCCAACAATAGTGCTATGTCCATGGCTCATGCTCATGTATTGTGTGAAAGTTGAAAAAGTTTGGAACATCAAAAGTATGAAACAATTGCTTGGCTTGTCATCGGGGTTGTGCATGATTTGAATATTTTGTGTGATGAAGATGGAGCATAGCCAGACTATATGGTTTTGTAGGGATAAGCTTTCTTTGGCCATGTTATTTTGAGAAGACATAATTGCCTTGTTAGTATGCTTGAAGTATTATTGTTTTTATGTCAATATTAAACTTTTGTTTTGAATCTTACGGATCTGAACATTCATGCCACAATAAAGAAATTACATGGATAAATATGTTAGGTAGCATTCCACATCAAAAATTCTGTTTTTATCATTTACCTACTCGAGGACGAGCAGGAATTAAGCTCGGGGATGCTTGATACGTCTCCAACGTATCTATAATTTTGCTTGTTCCATGTTGTTATATTATCATTATATGATGTTTTACAATCCTTTTATAGCAACTTTATATCATTTTTGGGACTAACCTATTGACATAGTGCCCAATGCCAGTTGCTATTTTTTGCTTGTTTTTTACTCGCAGAGAATCAATACCAAATGGAGTCCAAACGCAGCGAAACTTTTTGGAGAATTTTTCTGGGCCAGAAGACACATGTTGGGCCAAAGTAGTATCAGAGGGGTGCCCCGAGGGGGGCACAACCCACCTGGGCGCGCCTGGAGGCCCAGGCATGCCCTGGTGGGTTATGCCCACCTCGGTGGCCTCCCGCACAACCTCTTTGCTCTATAAATACCCTAATATTCCAGAAACCCTAGGGGAGTCGACGAAAATTAATTCCAGCCACGACAAGTTTCGAAACCACCAGATCCAATCTAGACACCATCACGAGGGGTTCATCGTCCTCATTGGTGCCTCTCCGATGATGCGTGAGTAGTTGATGGTAGACCTACGGGTCCGTAGTTAGTAGCTAGATGGCTTCCCCTCTCTCTCTGTCTCTCTCTCTCTTGATTCTCAATACAATGGTATCTTGGAGATCTATTTGATGTAACCCTTTTTGTGGTGTGTTTGTTGGGATCTGATGAACTTTGAGTTTATGATCAGATCTATGTTTTTATCCATGAAAGTTATTTGAGTCTTTTGATCTCTTATATGCATGATTACTTATAGCCGCGTATTTCTTCTTCAAACCTTTGGTTTAGTTAGGCCAACTAGACCAAATTTTCTTGCCATGGGAAGAGGTGCTTTGTGATGGGTACGATCTTACGGTGCTTGATCCTAGTGCTAGAAGGGGAACCGACACGTATGTATCATTGCTATTAAGGATAACAAGATGGGGTCTATTTCTACGTAAATAGATCTTGTCTACATCATGTCACCGTTCTTATTGCATTACTCCGTTTCTCCATGAACTTAATACACTAGATGCATGCTGGATAGCGGACGATGTGTGGACTAACAGTAGTAGATGTAGGCAGGAGTCGGTCTACTAATCTTGGACGTGATGCCTATATAATGATCACTGCCTGGATATCGTCATGATTATTTGAAGTTCTATCAGTTGCCCAACAGTAATTTGTTTACCCGCAGTATGTTATTTTTCTCGAGAGAAGCCACTAGTGAAATCTACGGCCCCCGCGTCTCTTCTTTATCATATTTGCCTTCGAGATCTATTTTTATTTGCTTTTATTTTCAGATCTATTAATCCAAAAACACAAAAATACCTTGCTGCAATTTATCGTTATTTATTTTATCTCGCGTTCTCGCGAGATCTATTTATCCAATCTACTACAAATTTTACCTATCTTTTACCCGGGAGGGATTGACAACCCCTCTTTATGTCGGGTTGCAAGTATTTGTTCTTTGTGTGCAGGTGCCGTTCACGTAGTGTTGTGTGGTTCTCCTACTGGTTCGATAACCTTGGTCTCATCAGTGAGGGAAATACCTACCATCGCTGTGTTGCATCATCCCTTCCTCTTTGGGGAAATACCAACGTAGTTCAAGCCGCATCACCTGTTAAAGGACAAGTCCACGATCATTTATATAATGCTAAGAAATCAATGTAGGTAGGTAACATCACACGTGTCAATAAAGCAAAACTATCATCAACATAACAGTGAGTACCTTTGAGATTGTCAACAACCTCAGCAGGAAACCCAGTCCAGTCAGTTGACAACTCTATAGGCAGACCATCTTTATACGCAAGAACTACACACACGCTGGTGTGAGAAACAATACCCAAAACAAACTAACTAAATGAAGCAAAGAAGCAACCATGACTGGGTAGACCAGCACCTGTAACGCCATGGCGCCGAAGGGCCCTAAGTAATTTATGCCTTTTCCGATTTCTAGCCGACATGGCAGAGGTGAGCACGGGGGACCAATCGTCCCATTGGAAACCTGCAGAACCAACGTAAATGAACAGATGCATGCTATAAATAGAACACAAAGAAATGACTACAGAAGACAACATACTCTTTCTTTTATGAACACCCCGAGCATCAACAACAGGAGCATGCAAAACACGGCGATGACGAGCCATCACCAATAATTAGCACACATAAATGCAAGTACTGCATGTTAAGATAAAACAAAGGTAAAGTCAGTAGATGTAACAAAGAGAAATATCCAACAACAGCAGGTGAGACAACACAGCTAATTAAACAAAACTTAATCCATGCACATGAGATGGTGTTTATTACAAAGATACCCAAGGGAACAATATAATGACCCTGACACTGCCTACCTAACACTTTCCTAGCCAGACCTTAGAACCCATACGTCGAATTAACCAATTGCGAATACAACAGCTGCAACTGAATGATTGCATTTACACCGGCGGCGTTGCCCTGCTGATACGTCTCCAACGTATCTATAATTTTTTATTGTTCCATGCTATTATATTATCTGTTTTGGATGTTTTATATGCATTATTATTGTCGGTGTACAAAAGTAGGGGCACTCCTTTGTACCCCTTTACTTGTGCACGGGCAGTCGGAGCCACGCGCCACGGCCACTCTTAGCAGGGCAAGGGAGGGAAGCCGGAGAGAAGCCAAAGGCACAAGACGGCCAAGGCAACGCCAAGACCAAGAACACAAAGGATAGAAGGGCGAAGCAGGTTCCCTCGGCAAGGCCCTTGCCAGGGCAACCTCGGCGGCCCCAGCAAGGGCCTTGCCGGGGTGGCATGCCCGACGCCAACAGAGCGAGCCACCCTTGAGCCCACGGGTTCCGACCCAACCAACTACGTTGGAACCAAGGCTCGGGAGGCACCTTCGTGGTGGCATGCAGATCTTTGTCAAGACCATAGACATGTGAGATTAGATGAGGAACCCTCGGCCGGATCCCAGCCGAGGGAACCCACAAGACCCCCGGCAAGCGCCTTGCCGGGGACGACTACAACGCCACGGCAAGACCCTTGCCGGGCCCCCGGTAAGGCCCTTGCCGAGGACATCAGCAGGGCCACAGCCAGGCCCACGTCGACCA